>NW_026943818.1:34724820-34824820 GCF_035594765.1 Anolis carolinensis | reverse complement strand
CATAATATATGTACCTGATATATAGATACACATCGGAGCGTGTATATAGGCACACATAATATATGTACCTGATATATACATACACATCCGAGCGTGTATATATACACACATAATATATGTACCTGATATATACATACACATCCGAGCGTGTATATAGGCACACATAATATATGTACCTGATATATACATACACATCCGAGCGTGTATATATACACACATAAAATATGTACCTGATATATACATACACATCTGAGCGTGTATATATACACACATAATATATGTACCTGATATATACATACACATCCGAGCGTGTATATAGGCACACATAATAGATGTACCTGATATATACATACACATCCGAGCGTGTATATATGCACATAATATATTTACATAATATATACATACACATCCGAGCGTGTATATATACACACATAATATATGTACCTGATATATACATACACATCCAAGCGTGTATATAGGCACACATAATAGATGTACCTGATATATACATACACATCCGAGCGTGTATATAGGCACACATAATATATGTACCTGATATATACATACACATCCGAGCATGTCTATAGGCACACATAATATATGTACCTGATATATACATATACATCCGAGCGTGTATATATACACACATAAAATATGTACCTGATATATACATACACATCCGAGCGTGTATATAGGCACACATAATAAATGTACCTGATATATACATACACATCCGAGCGTGTATATATACACACATAATATATGTACCTGATATATACATACACATCCGAGCGTGTATATAGGCACACATAATATATGTACCTGATATATACATACACATCCGAGCGTGTATATATGCACATAATATATTTACATAATATATACATACACATCCGAGCGTGTATATATACACACATAATATATGTACCTGATATATACATACACATCCGAGCGTGTATATAGGCACACATAATATATGTACCTGATATATACATACACATCCGAGCGTGTATATAGGCACACATAATATATGTACCTGATATATACATACACATCCGAGCGTGTATATAGGCACACATAATATATGTACCTGATATATATATACACATCCGAGCGTGTATATAGGCACACATAATACATGTACCTGATATATACATACACATCCGAGCGTGTATAGGCACACATAATATATGTACCTGATATATACATACACATCCGAGCGTGTATATAGGCACACATAATAGATGTACCTGATATATATATACACATCCGAGCGTGTATATAGGCACACATAATAGATGTACCTGATATATACATACACATCCGAGCGTGTATATATACACACATAAAATATGTACCTGATATATACATACACATCCGAGCATGTATATAGGCACACATAAAATATGTACCTGATATATACATACACATCCGAGCGTGTATATATACACACATAATATATGTACCTGATATATACATACACATCCGAGCGTGTATATAGGCACACATAATATATGTACCTGATATATACATACACATCCGAGCGTGTATATAGGCACACATAATATATGTACCTGATATATACATACACATCCGAGCGTGTATATATACACACATAATATATGTACCTGATATATACATACACATCCGAGCGTGTATATAGGCACACATAATATATGTACCTGATATATACATACACATCCGAGCGTGTATATATACACACATAAAATATGTACCTGATATATACATACACATCCGAGCATGTATATAGGCACACATAAAATATGTACCTGATATATACATACACATCCGAGCGTGTATATATGCACACATAATATATGTACCTGATATATACATACACATCCGAGCGTGTATATAGGCACACGTAATATATGTACCTGATATATACATACACATCCGAGCGTTTATATAGGCACACATAATATATGTACCTGATATATACATACACATCCGAGCGTGTATATAGGCACACATAAAATATGTACCTGATATATACATACACATCCGAGCGTGTATATAGGCACACATAATATATGTACCTGATATATACATACACATCCGAGCGTGTATATATACACACATAATATATGTACCTGATATATACATACACATCCGAGCGTGTATATAGGCACACATAATATATGTACCTGATATATACATACACATCCGAGCGTGTATATAGGCACACATAATAGATGTACCTGATATATAGATACACATCCGAGCGTGTATATAGGCACACATAATAGATGTACCTGATATATACATACACATCCGAGCGTGTATATAGGCACACATAATAGATGTACCTGATATATACATACACATCCGAGCGTGTATATAGGCACACATAATAGATGTACCTGATATATACATACACATCCGAGCGTGTATATAGGCACACATAATAGATGTACCTGATATATACATACACATCCGAGCGTGTATATAGGCACACATAATAGATGTACCTGATATATACATACACATCCGAGCGTGTATATAGGCACACATAATATATGTACCTGATATATACATACACATCCGGGCGTGTATATAGGCACACATATTATATGTACCTGATATCCACATACACATCCGAGCGTGTATATATGCACATAATATATTTACATAATATATACATACACATCCGAGCGCGTATATATGCACATAATATATTTACATAATATATACATACACATCCGAGCGTGTATATATACACATATAATATATGTACCTGATATATACATACACATCCGAGCGTGTATATAGGCACACATATTATATGTACCTGATATATACATACACATCCGAGCATGTATATATACACACATATTATATGTACCTGATATCCACATACACATCCGAGCGTGTATATATGCACATAATATATTTACATAATATAGACATACACATCCGAGCGTGTATATATACACACATAATATATGTACCTGATATATACATACACATCCGAGCGTGTATATAGGCACACATAATATATGTACCTGATATATACATACACATCCGAGCATGTCTATAGGCACACATAATATATGTACCTGATATATACATATACATCCGAGCGTGTATATATACACACATAAAATATGTACCTGATATATACATACACATCCGAGCGTGTATATAGGCACACATAATAGATGTACCTGATATATACATACACATCCGAGCGTGTATATATACACACATAATATATGTACCTGATATATACATACACATCCGAGCGTGTATATAGGCACACATAATAGATGTACCTGATATATACATACACATCCGAGCGTGTATATATGCACATAATATATTTACATAATATATACATACACATCCGAGCGTGTATATATACACACATAATATATGTACCTGATATATACATACACATCCGAGCGTGTATATAGGCACACATAATATATGTACCTGATATATACATACACATCCGAGCATGTCTATAGGCACACATAATATATGTACCTGATATATACATATACATCCGAGCGTGTATATATACACACATAAAATATGTACCTGATATATACATACACATCCGAGCGTGTATATAGGCACACATAATAGATGTACCTGATATGTATATACACAGCCGAGCGTGTATATAGGCACACATAATAGATGTACCTGATATATACATACACATCCGAGCGTGTATATAGGCACACATAATAGATGTACCTGATATATACATACACATCCGAGCATGTATATATACACACATAATATATGTACCCGATATATACATACACATCCGAGCATGTATATAGGCACACATAAAATATGTACCCGATATATACATACACATCCGAGCGTGTATATAGGCACACATAATATATGTACCCGATATATACATACACATCCGAGCGTGTATATAGGCACACATAATATATGTACCTGATATATATATACACATCCGAGCGTGTATATAGGCACACATAATATATGTACCTGATATATACATACACATCCGAGCGTGTATAGGCACACATAATATATGTACCTGATATATACATACACATCCGAGCGTGTATATAGGCACACATAATAGATGTACCTGATATATATATACACATCCGAGCGTGTATATAGGCACACATAATAGATGTACCTGATATATACATACACATCCGAGCGTGTATATATACACACATAAAATATGTACCTGATATATACATACACATCCGAGCGTGTATATAGGCACACATAAAATATGTACCTGATATATACATACACATCCGAGCGTGTATATATACACACATAATATATGTACCTGATATATACATACACATCCGAGCGTGTATATAGGCACACATAATATATGTACCTGATATATACATACACATCCGAGCGTGTATATAGGCACACATAATATATGTACCTGATATATACATACACATCCGAGCGTGTATATATACACACATAATATATGTACCTGATATATACATACACATCCGAGCGTGTATATAGGCACACATAATATATGTACCTGATATATACATACACATCCGAGCGTGTATATATACACACATAAAATATGTACCTGATATATACATACACATCCGAGCGTGTCTATAGGCACACATAATATATGTACCTGATATATACATACACATCCGAGCGTGTATATATACACACATAATAGATGTAGCTGATATATACATACACATCCGAGCGTGTATATATGCACACATAATATATGTACCTGATATATACATACACATCCGAGCGTGTATATATACACACATATTATATGTACCTGATATCCACATACACATCCAAGCGTGTATATATGCACATAATATATTTACATAATATATACATACACATCCGAGCGTGTATATATACACACATAATATATGTACCTGATATATACATACACATCCGAGCGTGTATATATGCACACATATTATATGTACCTGATATATACATACACATCCGAGCGTGTATATAGGCACACATAATATATGTACCTGATATGTATATACACATCCGAGCGTGTATATAGGCACACATAATAGATGTACCTGATACATACATACACATCCGAGCGTGTATATAGGCACACATAATAGATGTACCTGATATATACATACACATCCGAGCAGGTATATATACACACATAATATATGTACCCGATATATACATACACATCCGAGCATGTATATAGGCACACATAAAATATGTACCCGATGTATACATACACATCCGAGCGTGTATATAGGCACACATAATAGATGTACCTGATATATACATACACATCCGAGCGTGTATATAGGCACACATAATAGATGTACCTGATATATACATACACATCCGAGCGTGTATATAGGCACACATAATATATGTACCTGATATATACATACACATCCGGGCGTGTATATAGGCACACATATTATATGTACCTGATATCCACATACACATCCGAGCGTGTATATATGCACATAATATATTTACATAATATATACATACACATCCGAGCGCGTATATATGCACATAATATATTTACATAATATATACATACACATCCGAGCGTGTATATATACACATATAATATATGTACCTGATATATACATACTGTTCCGTCCCCCAGGACGATGGTTTGCCTTACCTATTGGTCGTTTGTTTGTTTTCCCTCCTTTGCATTTTGTTTCAGCCTCTGGCTGCAAAAGCCTAGGAAAAATGGCTTGGAATCTGCAAGAGCTGGCTGCAGTTTTCTTTGCAGTGATTGGTCAAAGAATGCAACATCTTAGGACCGCCCTTTTTACCAGGGTCTAGTCTCCATTTTGGAGCTTCATTTTGGCTATAGTCTTCCAACGTGCTGCAGCTGTGCAAAGCTAACTGGGACAAATCATCCTCAAAACCAGGCCAATCTAAGCCTATCCAAATTAGATAAGTATTGAATTATATTGATCTGGAATAGGAAATCTAGTTAGAGGAGCAGAGTTATTCCATCGCTTCTAGAACTAATCTTTGCTGTAAAGATAGGGAAGGAAAGAGTTTCTCCTTCTAATATAGGCAGCGTGATTAGGGTATAGTGGTTTTATAATCACCTTTGCCTTCTGGAACCAGGGATAATTCTGCAACTAAAACCTATGGAAATTTGTTTCATTTTCTGCAACTTTAAGATCTGTGCCAGGTTTACAACCTTGTATGAATAAACATCCTTTTTTGAAGTTATCCAGACTCAGTCGTTCAATATCTATAGGACAGCTTATAGGGATTTGCAGTTCGCCCGGATAAAGGACAGCACGTTTCAGTTTTATAGTTTTTTATTGTCCGGCGGACGGCACAGTTTTGAGGTCGATCAGCGGTTTTTCCGCTTCAGCTAGCTTGCACGGCTTTATAGTTTTTTATAGTTTAGGAAGTTTTAGTATAGGCTGCGGCTTTTCCGCCTGAGCTCAGTCTGCATACCTAAAGACTCTACCAGCGTCTCAGGTAGTGGAGCCCGCTCTCAGACCTGAAGGAGTCAAATAGTGGGGCTCTATTTCCTTGCTATTTGGCTTGCGTGTGCGCACGTAGCCCAGTGGCTTTCTGGGTTTGCACAGGCTGTGCAGTTCCCAGCAACGTCCAGGGCTCCCTCGGCGGTAGACCTCGAGCCGCGGAGCACCAGCGACAGTTCTTTGGCTGGCTCTGAGGCGTGGAGCCCACCAGAACCAGGCTAGAACCTGGACAGGCCTGGCAACGCTGCTGCGAGTTCGGCCGGAGCACTCAACCAGCTTTGACAGCCTCTTCATCAGGAGTTCGGCCGGAGCACTCGGCCGGCTTTGACCTGCCTCATGGTCCGGCGGTGGTGACCTGCCTCATCGTCCTGCGGTGGTGACCTGCCTCATTGACCTGCGGCGGTGACCTGCCTCATCGTCCTGCGGTGGTGACCTGCCTCATCGTCCTGCGGTGGTGACCTGCCTCATCGTCCTGCGGTGGTGACCTGCCTCATCGTCCTGCGGTGGTGACCTGCCTCATCGTCCTGCGGTGGTGACCTGCTTCATCGACCTGCGGTGGTGACCTCCCTTCACAGCGGGGAGGAGGCGTCTCTTCTCTCCTCCTTTCCAAAGCCAGCCTCGGTGCTCCTTCGGCGGCAGGCCTCGAGCCGCAGAGCACGAGGTGCTTGAAAATTTGGCGAAGTCGCCATTTTGGCAGTTTACGTCACTCGGGCAAGGGAGGTAACAAGTGGCAAGTTGCTGTCAGTTGGCATTTTGCAACTTGCCCACCAAAATCTGGCGCCAAAGGTCACAATCTTTGTAAAGTATAGTTACTTAGTGATATATATTGCTATGGTTAAGTGTTGTGCATTGTATTATATATTGAATTTGCTTTTATTGTAAATTTACTTGCAGGTATATTGCATTTGCCTTTGTTGTAAATTTACTTGCTATTAAGAATACATAATGTCTATGCAATTTCAAGATGATACAGATGGTATACCTCCTTCTGAGGCTGAAAGTAGGAATGAAAGGCCCCAAAGGATAAAGCACCCTTCAGCCAAAATGCTAGCCCATCTAATAGACGAAAAGGAGCTCCTCCATGTGAGGTTAGGTTCGGCATGGGAGCGAATTGTAACATTGATGGTCAGAATTGAGAGCTTGGGTATTACAAGGGTGCCATCCATATTACAGACAGACCTTGAAGAGACCTTCGGTCTCTGGAGGGGTTTGGTGTCTAAGATAGTCCAGGTCCTCGAGCGCATTAACGCCAAGGATTCAGAGTTAGAAATAGTGAGTGTCTTAGCTGACACTAATGAGAAAGAAAATAAGGTGAGGGCAATTCTAGATGCCTTGGAATTTAGTTCTCCACCTGTTAATCTAAGGTCTGAGCCAAAAGGAAATCAGTCTTCCTTATGCAGCCATGAGACCAATCTTTTAAAATCACCTGCTGTGGCACTTAGTCTTAAGTCTAACCGCTCTAGCCAGGTATCTAAACTAAGGGAGTGTGCATCATCTAAACATAGCCACTCTAGCAAGTCTTCTGCTGCTGGGAGTGCCATCTCTTCCCTAGCTGCCTTGCACATTAAGGAGGCTGCACGTCTGGAGCTAAAGAGCAAGGTAGCGGGGGCGGAGGCTGATGCTAAGGCAGCTGATCTCACCCTTCCCTTTAAAGAAGAAGAGCAACGACTGCAAATAGAACAGGCCCGTAGACAAAGCGAAATGCAAATAGAACAGGCCCGTAGACAAAGCGAAATGCAAATGGAACAGGCCCAAAGACAAAGCGAAATGCAAATAGAACAGGCTCGTATAGAGATGCTTAGAATAAAGATGGATGCCGCAGCCAAAAGGGTAAGGGCTGAGACTTTGGCCAAGGCCCTAATTGAGCCACTCACAGAAGAAAATGTAAGCCAGTTACCAATACAGGATCCTTCTGCCAAAGTGTTTGCGCACCTTGGCAGCATGAACAGCCAGTTTTCGGATGAGGAACAGGAAGACTTCTCTCCTTACCCAGAGCAGGGCCCCAAAGTCACGTTTGAATTTCCTGCAGAGCAGAGCGTCATAGCGGGGAGCTCACCCTTGCTCGAGCTACCTGTGCCTCCTGCTAAAACCCTAGGTCAGTCAATCAGGGCCCCAAGGCCGAGCGCTAGTTGGCCCCTACAGACAGCTGCACAGGGAACCATCGATTCGTCAGTGGTCGATGTCATCCCTCCAAGAGGCCAAAGGTTGACGCAAGGTACACGGTGGGAGTCCACTCCACAACAGCAAACTCCTCAATTGTTCCCTTCGACGCCAGAGTCCCAGCTTGTCTCCATCATCAGAAGCCCCAGAAGAGATCTTAAGGACAAGGGTGTCGAAAAGTTTTCGGACAAGCCTGAGGAATTTCTTCTCTGGAAGGCCACCTTCCAGAGAGCAATCAGAGACTTAAAGTTATTGCCGGAGGAAGAACTGACTCTTCTGGCTGCATGGTTGGGCCCAGCCTCATCCTCACAAGTTAAGAAGATCTACGCAGCCCACGTAGCCGATCCCGACAAAGCCCTGGAAAAGGCCTGGGCCAGGTTGCAGCAGAGGTATGGGGCCAGCACAGAGATTGAAGCATCTCTTATGGACAAGCTCCAAAGGTTCCCAGCTTTGAAACTCAAAGACTTCAAACTCTTGTGGGACCTCAGCGATCTCCTTACGGAATTAGAGTCGGCCAAGGAGAATCCAGAACTGCCCGGTTTGAAGTGCCTCGATCAGTACCTGTCCCAGAGGCAGATCTTGACCAAGCTGCCCTTCACTTTGCAAGAACGCTGGGGACAGGAGGTCTTCAACTACAAGGAGGCCCACTCCCAGGCATACCCTCTATTTTCTCATTTGGTCCAGTTCATCACAAGGGCGGCCAGAGAAAGGAATGATCCGCAGACGGGCCTCCCCACCTTATACCAAGGGACCCAGCCAGAGAAGGCACCTGAAGTGGACAAGAAACCACCTAGAGAGGCCAATAGACCTGTCAGCGTAAAGGCAGTCGAAACTCAACACAAGGCTGACGAACCCAGGTCGGAGGTAAAAGAGTTGCTTTGCCCTATTCACCAAAAGCCTCACAGCTTGGCCAACTGCAGGGAGTTTAGTAGAAAGACATACAAAGAAAGGCAACAGCTAGTTCAAAAGCAGGGAATCTGCTTTAGATGCTGTGGAGCAACTCCACACTTTGCATCCAACTGCAAAGAAAACATCAAGTGTGAGAAATGCAACAGCCTCAAGCATTGCACCGCAATGCACAACTCCAATATCATCTCCCACCCCAAAGAGAACGCTTCACCAAAAGAAAAGTCAGCAGTCGAAGACACCGACAAGCCAGCCGCACCAGAGATGCAGGTGGAAGTTTCAGCAGTCGCCTGTACAGAGCTGTGTTCTGACTCGCACCAGTACAGAGTTTGTCATCCTATCTGCCTAGCGGATGTATATCCAGCCAAGAGCCCTTGGCTTAGAAAGAGACTCTATGTGGCCCTGGATTCACAGAGCGACGCCTCCCTGGCTACTCCAGAGTTCTTCCGCATGTTTGACCTTAAAACCAAGATGGTCGACTACACTATGACTACGTGTGCAGGAAAAAAGAAGTTGCAGGGTCGCATAGCATCTGGCTTTGTTGTCTCCTCTTGCGACCAGAAGAGACAGTTCAAGTTGCCAGACCTGATTGAGTGTTCCTCCATCCCTCGGAACAAAAAACAAATTGTAACTAGAGAAGTTGTGGAGGCTCATCCACATTTGCGACGGTTAAAGAATGCTATACCAGCCTTTCGGCCAGATGTGGACATTGCCCTTTTGCTTGGCTCGGACTGCCCGAGCTTGTTCTGTGTGAACGACCAAGTTAAAGGACCTCCAGGTGCACCTATCGCACAACAATTGCCATTAGGCTGGACAGTCATAGGCCCAGTGTGCATAAACAAGATGCACCCACCATCGTCGTTGGACTCCAATCAAGCACAGGTGCTTAAAGGTGGACGTCCTACACTTGTGCGCAGTTGCCTAAGTCATATCTCAGTCTACTGCCAAGCAATAACTCCAGAGTATTCCTCCATCTTCAAAGTCTCTGAGAGAGACGAAGCCACAGCGCTCTCGAAAGATGAGCAAAGGTTTTCGGACATTATGAATGCTCAAGTCTCACGAAGTGCAGAGGTGAAAGCCTGCAAATCAACCACAGAAATCAAGATGGGCCAAAGATCTTACCTGGAACTACACCGCTTTGAGCATTTTTTAGAGTGGCGCAGTCTTCTTAGAGCAGTTGCTAGGCTTATACATCGCTTAGTCTGCAAAGATAGTCAGCCTTTGCAAGTTCAGGACATGTTGAAGGCTAAGGGAGTAATATTCAGGTCAGTTCAGAGGCATGAGTTTAGTCTAGAAATAGCCAGGTTAGAACAAGGGCTTGACACCCCCAGTCGGAGTTTCTTGCGTGAGTTAAACCCATTTCTAGGCAAGGAGGGTATTTTGAGAGTTGGAGGAAGGTTAGCCAAAGCTAAACTCAAGGCGTGCATAAAAAACCCCATCATCATACCCCCTAATAGTCACACTGCATTGCTGCTCGTTCGGCATCACCATGAAAGGATCCATCATCAGGGTAGAACTCTGACTGAGGCGACCCTTAGAAATGAAGGCCTGTGGGTGGTAAATGCTAAAAGTTTGGTCAGCAGTGTTATTTTTAAGTGTGTCAAATGTCGGCGACTCAGACGTAACTGTCAAAGTCAGTTAATGGCAGAACTACCTCAGGATAGGACTTTGACAGACCCACCCCTTTCCCATGTGGGAATCGATGTGTTTGGTCCTTGGGAGGTTGTCACTAGGAAAACCAGGGGTGGTGTTGTAAATGGCAAAAGATGTGCGGTTTTGTTTACTTGTTTGTCAGTACGAGCTGTCCATGTGGGGGTTGCAGAGGGAGTGGACACTTCATCATTCATGAGCGCATTGAGGGGGTTCATGGCCCTCGGTGGGCCAATTAAGTCAATTCGATCGGACTGTGGCACCAATTTTGCATGTGCAGACCTTAGCCAACCACTTCTGGAAGAGGTGGAAGGCCGAATACTTAAGCCAGCTTCCAACCAGAAGACTCTGGCAAACCCCAGAGGACAATTTCAAGGTGGGAAACCTTGTGTTGCTAAAGGACAAAGACTTGCCCCGCTATGCCTGGCCTATGGGCATTATACTAAAGACCTTTCCTTGCCCTGACGGTAAGGTTAGAAAAGTTCAGGTAAAGACTCATAGTAAGGACAAAATGTCTGTCCTGGACAGACCAACCAGCAATCTCGTGTTGCTTGTCCAAAGTGTGTAAGTTTTATACTGTTTTATTGTTGTGTATACAAAGGTGTTTGTATGTTTTTGATTGGTAAATTCCCACATCCTGGGAATTTAGCGGGGAGTGTTCCGTCCCCCAGGACGATGGTTTGCCTTACCTATTGGTCGTTTGTTTGTTTTCCCTCCTTTGCATTTTGTTTCAGCCTCTGGCTGCAAAAGCCTAGGAAAAATGGCTTGGAATCTGCAAGAGCTGGCTGCAGTTTTCTTTGCAGTGATTGGTCAAAGAATGCAACATCTTAGGACCGCCCTTTTTACCAGGGTCTAGTCTCCATTTTGGAGCTTCATTTTGGCTATAGTCTTCCAACGTGCTGCAGCTGTGCAAAGCTAACTGGGACAAATCATCCTCAAAACCAGGCCAATCTAAGCCTATCCAAATTAGATAAGTATTGAATTATATTGATCTGGAATAGGAAATCTAGTTAGAGGAGCAGAGTTATTCCATCGCTTCTAGAACTAATCTTTGCTGTAAAGATAGGGAAGGAAAGAGTTTCTCCTTCTAATATAGGCAGCGTGATTAGGGTATAGTGGTTTTATAATCACCTTTGCCTTCTGGAACCAGGGATAATTCTGCAACTAAAACCTATGGAAATTTGTTTCATTTTCTGCAACTTTAAGATCTGTGCCAGGTTTACAACCTTGTATGAATAAACATCCTTTTTTGAAGTTATCCAGACTCAGTCGTTCAATATCTATAGGACAGCTTATAGGGATTTGCAGTTCGCCCGGATAAAGGACAGCACGTTTCAGTTTTATAGTTTTTTATTGTCCGGCGGACGGCACACATACACATCCGAGCGTGTATATAGGCACACATAATAGATGTACCTGATATATACATACACATCCGAGCGTGTCTATATGCACACATAATATATGTACCTGATATATACATACACATCCGAGCGTGTATATAGGCACACATAATAAATGTACCTGATATATACATACACATCCGAGCGTGTATATAGGCACACATAATATATGTACCTGATATATACATACACATCCGAGCGTGTTTATAGGCACACATAATAGATGTACCTGATATATACATACACATCCGAGCGTGTATATAGGCACACATAATATATGTACCTGATATATACATACACATCCGAGCGTGTATATATACACACATAAAATATGTACCTGATATATACATACACATCCGAGCGTGTATATATACACACATAAAATATGTACCTGATATATACATACACATCCGAGCGTGTATATACGCACACATAATATATGTACCTGATATATACATACACATCCGAGCGTGTATATATGCACACATAATAGATGTACCTGATATATACATACACATCCGAGCGTGTATATAGGCACACATAAAATATGTACCTGATATATACATACACATCCGAGCGTGTATATAGGCACACATATTATATGTACCTGATATATACATACACATCCGAGCATGTATATATGCACATTATATTTTTACATAATATATACATACACATCCGAGCGTGTATATAGGCACACATAATAGATGTACCTGATATATACATACACATCGGAGCGTGTATATAGGCACACATAATAGATGTACCTGATATATACATACACATCCGAGCGTGTATATAGGCACACATAATATATGTACCTGATATATACATACACATCCGAGCGTGTATATATACACACATAATATATGTACCTGATATATACATACACATCCGAGCGTGTATATAGGCACACATATTATATGTACCTGATATCCACATACACATCCGAGCGTGTATATATGCACATAATATATTTACATAATATATACATACACATCCGAGCGCGTATATATGCACATAATATATTTACATAATATATACATACACATCCGAGCGTGTATATATACACATATAATATATGTACCTGATATATACATACACATCCGAGCGTGTATATAGGCACACATAATAGATGTACCTGATATATACATACACATCCGAGCGTGTCTATATGCACACATAATATATGTACCTGATATATACATACACATCCGAGCGTGTATATAGGCACACATAATAAATGTACCTGATATATACATACACATCCGAGCGTGTATATAGGCACACATAATATATGTACCTGATATATACATACACATCCGAGCGTGTATATAGGCACACATAATATATGTACCTGATATATACATACACATCCGAGCGTGTATATAGGCACACATAATATATGTACCTGATATATACATACACATCCGAGCGTGTATATATACACACATAAAATATGTACCTGATATATACATACACATCCGAGCGTGTATATATACACACATAAAATATGAACCTGATATATACATACACATCCGAGCGTGTATATATGCACACATAAAATATGTACCTGATATATACATACACATCCGAGCGTGTATATACGCACACATAATATATGTACCTGATATATACATACACATCCGAGCGTGTATATATGCACACATAATAGATGTACCTGAGATATACATACACATCCGAGCGTGTATATAGGCACACATAAAATATGTACCTGATATATACATACACATCCGAGCGTGTATATAGGCACACATATTATATGTACCTGATATATACATACACATCCGAGCATGTATATATACACACATATTATATGTACCTGATATCCACATACACATCCGAGCGTGTATATATGCACATAATATATTTACATAATATAGACATACACATCCGAGCGTGTATATATACACACATAATATATGTACCTGATATATAGATACACATCGGAGCGTGTATATAGGCACACATAATATATGTACCTGATATATACATACACATCCGAGCGTGTATATATACACACATAATATATGTACCTGATATATACATACACATCCGAGCGTGTATATAGGCACACATAATATATGTACCTGATATATACATACACATCCGAGCGTGTATATATACACACATAAAATATGTACCTGATATATACATACACATCTGAGCGTGTATATATACACACATAATATATGTACCTGATATATACATACACATCCGAGCGTGTATATAGGCACACATAATAGATGTACCTGATATATACATACACATCCGAGCGTGTATATATGCACATAATATATTTACATAATATATACATACACATCCGAGCGTGTATATATACACACATAATATATGTACCTGATATATACATACACATCCGAGCGTGTATATAGGCACACGTAATATATGTACCTGATATATACATACACATCCGAGCATGTCTATAGGCACACATAATATATGTACCTGATATATACATATACATCCGAGCGTGTATATATACACACATAAAATATGTACCTGATATATACATACACATCCGAGCGTGTATATAGGCACACATAATAGATGTACCTGATATGTATATACACAGCCGAGCGTGTATATAGGCACACATAATAGATGTACCTGATATATACATACACATCCGAGCGTGTATATAGGCACACATAATAGATGTACCTGATATATACATACACATCCGAGCATGTATATATACACACATAATATATGTACCCGATATATACATACACATCCGAGCATGTATATAGGCACACATAAAATATGTACCCGATATATACATACACATCCGAGCGTGTATATAGGCACACATAATATATGTACCCGATATATACATACACATCCGAGCGTGTATATAGGCACACATAATATATGTACCTGATATATATATACACATCCGAGCGTGTATATAGGCACACATAATATATGTACCTGATATATACATACACATCCGAGCGTGTATAGGCACACATAATATATGTACCTGATATATACATACACATCCGAGCGTGTATATAGGCACACATAATAGATGTACCTGATATATATATACACATCCGAGCGTGTATATAGGCACACATAATAGATGTACCTGATATATACATACACATCCGAGCGTGTATATATACACACATAAAATATGTACCTGATATATACATACACATCCGAGCGTGTATATAGGCACACATAAAATATGTACCTGATATATACATACACATCCGAGCGTGTATATATACACACATAATATATGTACCTGATATATACATACACATCCGAGCGTGTATATAGGCACACATAATATATGTACCTGATATATACATACACATCCGAGCGTGTATATAGGCACACATAATATATGTACCTGATATATACATACACATCCGAGCGTGTATATATACACACATAATATATGTACCTGATATATACATACACATCCGAGCGTGTATATAGGCACACATAATATATGTACCTGATATATACATACACATCCGAGCGTGTATATATACACACATAAAATATGTACCTGATATATACATACACATCCGAGCGTGTCTATAGGCACACATAATATATGTACCTGATATATACATACACATCCGAGCGTGTATATATACACACATAATAGATGTAGCTGATATATACATACACATCCGAGCGTGTATATATGCACACATAATATATGTACCTGATATATACATACACATCCGAGCGTGTATATATACACACATATTATATGTACCTGATATCCACATACACATCCAAGCGTGTATATATGCACATAATATATTTACATAATATATACATACACATCCGAGCGTGTATATATACACACATAATATATGTACCTGATATATACATACACATCCGAGCGTGTATATATGCACACATATTATATGTACCTGATATATACATACACATCCGAGCGTGTATATAGGCACACATAATATATGTACCTGATATGTATATACACATCCGAGCGTGTATATAGGCACACATAATAGATGTACCTGATACATACATACACATCCGAGCGTGTATATAGGCACACATAATAGATGTACCTGATATATACATACACATCCGAGCAGGTATATATACACACATAATATATGTACCCGATATATACATACACATCCGAGCATGTATATAGGCACACATAAAATATGTACCCGATGTATACATACACATCCGAGCGTGTATATAGGCACACATAATATATGTACCCGATATATACATACACATCCGAGCGTGTATATAGGCACACATAATATATGTACCTGATATATATATACACATCCGAGCGTGTATATAGGCACACATAATATATGTACCTGATATATACATACACATCCGAGCGTGTATAGGCACACATAATATATGTACCTGATATATACATACACATCCGAGCGTGTATATAGGCACACATAATAGATGTACCTGATATATATATACACATCCGAGCGTGTATATAGGCACACATAATAGATGTACCTGATATATACATACACATCCGAGCGTGTATATATACACACATAAAATATGTACCTGATATATACATACACATCCGAGCGTGTATATAGGCACACATAAAATATGTACCTGATATATACATACACATCCGAGCGTGTATATATACACACATAATATATGTACCTGATATATACATACACATCCGAGCGTGTATATAGGCACACATAATATATGTACCTGATATATACATACACATCCGAGCGTGTATATAGGCACACATAATAGATGTACCTGATATATACATACACATCCGAGCGTGTATATATACACACATAATATATGTACCTGATATATACATACACATCCGAGCGTGTATATAGGCACACATAATATATGTACCTGATATATACATACACATCCGAGCGTGTATATATACACACATAAAATATGTACCTGATATATACATACACATCCGAGCGTGTCTATAGGCACACATAATATATGTACCTGATATATACATACACATCCAAGCGTGTATATATACACACATAATAGATGTAGCTGATATATACATACACATCCGAGCGTGTATATAGGCACACATAATATATGTACCTGATATATACATACACATCCGAGCGTGTATATATACACACATAAAATATGTACCTGATATATACATACACATCCGAGCATGTATATAGGCACACATAAAATATGTACCTGATATATACATACAAATCCGAGCGTGTATATATGCACACATAATATATGTACCTGATATATACATACACATCCGAGCGTGTATATAGGCACACGTAATATATGTACCTGATATATACATACACATCCGAGCGTGTATATAGGCACACATAATATATGTACCTGATATATACATACACATCCGAGCGTGTATATAGGCACACATAAAATATGTACCTGATATATACATACACATCCGAGCGTGTATATAGGCACACATAATATATGTACCTGATATATACATACACATCCGAGCGTGTATATATACACACATAATATATGTACCTGATATATACATACACATCCGAGCGTGTATATAGGCACACATAATATATGTACCTGATATATACATACACATCCGAGCGTGTATATAGGCACACATAATAGATGTACCTGATATATATATACACATCCGAGCGTGTATATATGCACATAATATATTTACATAATATATACATACACATCCGAGCGTGTATATAGGCACACATAATAGATGTACCTGATATATACATACACATCCGAGCGTGTATATAGGCACACATAATAGATGTACCTGATATATACATACACATCCGAGCGTGTATATAGGCACACATAATAGATGTACCTGATATATACATACACATCTGAGCGTGTATATATGCACATTATATTTTTACATAATATATACATACACATCCGAGCGTGTATATAGGCACACATAATAGATGTACCTGATATATACATACACATCCGAGCGTGTATATAGGCACACATAATAGATGTACCTGATATATACATACACATCCGAGCGTGTATATAGGCACACATAATATATGTACCTGATATATACATACACATCCGGGCGTGTATATAGGCACACATATTATATGTACCTGATATCCACATACACATCCGAGCGTGTATATATGCACATAATATATTTACATAATATATACATACACATCCGAGCGCGTATATATGCACATAATATATTTACATAATATATACATACACATCCGAGCGTGTATATATACACATATAATATATGTACCTGATATATACATACACATCCGAGCGTGTATATAGGCACACATAATAGATGTACCTGATATATACATACACATCCGAGCGTGTCTATATGCACACATAATATATGTACCTGATATATACATACACATCCGAGCGTGTATATAGGCACACATAATAAATGTACCTGATATATACATACACATCCGAGCGTGTATATATACACACATAAAATATGTACCTGATATATACATACACATCCGAGCATGTATATAGGCACACATAAAATATGTACCTGATATATACATACACATCCGAGCGTGTATATATACACACATAATATATGTACCTGATATATAGATACACATCGGAGCGTGTATATAGGCACACATAATATATGTACCTGATATATACATACACATCCGAGCGTGTATATATACACACATAATATATGTACCTGATATATACATACACATCCGAGCGTGTGTATAGGCACACATAATATATGTACCTGATATATACATACACATCCGAGCGTGTATATATACACACATAAAATATGTACCTGATATATACATACACATCTGAGCGTGTATATATACACACATAATATATGTACCTGATATATACATACACATCCGAGCGTGTATATAGGCACACATAATAGATGTACCTGATATATACATACACATCCGAGCGTGTATATATGCACATAATATATTTACATAATATATACATACACATCCGAGCGTGTATATATACACACATAATATATGTACCTGATATATACATACACATCCGAGCGTGTATATAGGCACACATAATAGATGTACCTGATATATACATACACATCCGAGCGTGTATATAGGCACACATAATATATGTACCTGATATATACATACACATCCGAGCATGTCTATAGGCACACATAATATATGTACCTGATATATACATATACATCCGAGCGTGTATATATACACACATAAAATATGTACCTGATATATACATACACATCCGAGCGTGTATATAGGCACACATAATAGATGTACCTGATATGTATATACACATCCGAGCGTGTATATAGGCACACATAATAGATGTACCTGATATATACATACACATCCGAGCGTGTATATAGGCACACATAATATATGTACCCGATATATACATACACATCCGAGCGTGTATATAGGCACACATAATATATGTACCTGATATATATATACACATCCGAGCGTGTATATAGGCACACATAATATATGTACCTGATATATACATACACATCCGAGCGTGTATAGGCACACATAATATATGTACCCGATATATACATACACATCCGAGCGTGTATATAGGCACACATAATATATGTACCTGATATATATATACACATCCGAGCGTGTATATAGGCACACATAATATATGTACCTGATATATACATACACATCCGAGCGTGTATAGGCACACATAATATATGTACCTGATATATACATACACATCCGAGCGTGTATATAGGCACACATAATAGATGTACCTGATATATATATACACATCCGAGCGTGTATATAGGCACACATAATAGATGTACCTGATATATACATACACATCCGAGCGTGTATATATACACACATAAAATATGTACCTGATATATACATACACATCCGAGCGTGTATATAGGCACACATAAAATATGTACCTGATATATACATACACATCCGAGCGTGTATATATACACACATAATATATGTACCTGATATATACATACACATCCGAGCGTGTATATAGGCACACATAATATATGTACCTGATATATACATACACATCCGAGCGTGTATATAGGCACACATAATAGATGTACCTGATATATACATACACATCCGAGCGTGTATATATACACACATAATATATGTACCTGATATATACATACACATCCGAGCGTGTATATAGGCACACATAATATATGTACCTGATATATACATACACATCCGAGCGTGTATATATACACACATAAAATATGTACCTGATATATACATACACATCCGAGCGTGTCTATAGGCACACATAATATATGTACCTGATATATACATACACATCCAAGCGTGTATATATACACACATAATAGATGTAGCTGATATATACATACACATCCGAGCGTGTATATATGCACACATAATATATGTACCTGATATATACATACACATCCGAGCGTGTATATATACACACATATTATATGTACCTGATATCCACATACACATCCAAGCGTGTATATATGCACATAATATATTTACATAATATATACATACACATCCGAGCGTGTATATATACACACATAATATATGTACCTGATATATACATACACATCCGAGCGTGTATATATGCACACATATTATATGTACCTGATATATACATACACATCCGAGCGTGTATATATACACACATAATATATGTACCTGATATATACATACACATCCGAGCGTGTCTATATGCACACATAATATATGTACCTGATATATACATACACATCCGAGCGTGTATATATACACACATAATATATGTACCTGATATATACATACACATCCGAGCGTGTATATAGGCACACATAATATATGTACCTGATATATACATACACATCCGAGCGTGTATACATACACAAATAAAATATGTACCTGATATATACATACACATCCGAGCATGTATATAGGCACACATAAAATATGTACCTGATATATACATACACATCCGAGCGTGTATATATACACACATAATATATGTACCTGATATATACATACACATCCGAGCGTGTATATAGGCACACATAAAATATGTACCTGATATATACATACACATCCGAGCGTGTATATATGCACACATAATATATGTACCTGATATATACATACACATCCGAGCGTGTATATATACACACATATTATATGTACCTGATATCCACATACACATCCGAGCGTGTATATATGCACATAATATATTTACATAATATATACATACACATCCGAGCGTGTATATAGGCACACATAATATATGTACCTGATATATACATACACATCCGAGCGTGTATATAGGCACACATAATATATGTACCTGATATATACATACACATCCGAGCGTGTATATAGGCACATAATATATTTACATAATATATACATACACATCCGAGCGTGTATATATACACACATAATATATGTACCTGATATATACATACACATCCGAGCGTGTATATATGCACACATAATAGATGTACCTGGTATATACATACACATCCGAGCGTGTATATATGCACACATAATATATGTACATAATATATATCCTCTCTATATATGTGCATTTCCCTCCAGCAATATTTGCAAGCCCTATGTATTTATGTTTAGATCTACCTGGAAATCTCTATGTGTGTGTCTGTGTGTGCATTTCCCCTGCAATATTTTAAAAGGTGCTTTTAGGATGTTTTTCAGATGTTTTTTAAATTGTTGATTTTAGCCGGTTCTTGTAAGCCACTCTGAGCCCAATAATAATAATAATAATAATAATAATAATAATAATAATAATAATAATAATAATAATAAAAAAACTTTATTTATACCCTGCCACCATCTCCCCGTGGGGACTCGGGGTGGCTCACAACGTTACAAAAGTAACAGCACAAATACATTAAACAATATACACAGTTTAAAACACAAGAAGATGATAAAACAGAAGTTAAAACAAAGGTTTCTATAACAGTAATAATATCAAACCACCACCAATGCAAATCCGTCAACTTCAAAGGTGTTTGGGGGGGGGGGGACTATAGCAGCAATATAAGATAAAATCATTAGATCAAAATACCCCGATGAAAGGAGCCTAATAACATTCAGGATAGAATTATAATCTAGGGGAGTGGCGGCATATAAATTTGAAAAATAAATAAATAAATATTTGCAAGCCCTATAGATTTATGTGTATATCTATCTTAGGCAGGGAAGCCAGAGCTGTGGCCAGAGCACAGCCTCCAAAAAGATGCCGAAAGATAGAAAAGCCTATATATATATATAAAAGAGTGATGGCATCACGGCGACCCACAAAACAACAAAACTACAGGCCCTCCAACCTCGAAATTTGACAACACAACCCATCATCCATGCCTCTAGGTTGATACAACAAAAAGAAAAGAAAAATAAAGTCCTAATTATTATTATATATTATTTTATAGGATTACAGTCCATATCTATATATATAAAAGAGTGATGGCATCACGGCAACCCACAAAACAACAAAACTACAGGCCCCCCAACCTCCAAATTTGACAACACAACCCATCATCCACGCCTCTAGGTTGATACAACAAAAAGAAAAGAAAAATAAAGTCCTAATTAGAGAGAGAGGAATAATTGCTTTTATCCAATTGCTGCCAGTTAGAAGGCTAAGCTCCTCCAACTTAGTCTCCTAGCAACCCAATAAAAAATAATTAAAAACACTAAAAAATTAATACAATAAAATACCATAATAACAGAAAATAACTAAAAATAATACAAGAAAATAATAAAATATAATAAATAAAAAGATAACTTACAATAAAATTAATTTAAAAAATGCAAATAAAGTCAAATAAAAATTACACAACAATTTTTAACCAATACCACCACCACTTTGCCACAGCAACGCGTGGCCGGACACAGCTAGTAGTTTATAAATCAATTTCAAATATAGCAAGAAAGGCATTGAGTCTGGACCCCCCCGCGCCCCCCCCCCCCAAGAAAAGGCTTCCCCGTGCGACTCACAATGCCGTTCTCCACGCAGAAGCCCAACGGGAACTTGGTGTCGGGCCTCCGCACGATGGCGGTGGTGACTGGCGGGCAGTGGACCACGCTGAGGGTCACCTCGGTCTGGTTCTTCAGCTCCTGCAATGAAGAGGAGCAGAGTCAGAGATCGGGAAGGTCCTGGCAAAAATACTTATATACATAAGGATCACTGAAGCAGCCTGGAACTGGCTGCTCTGGCTCTCTGCCATAAAGACAGGGAATGTAGTGTAGATAAGACTAGTTAAGACTGTGGGCACAGTGCTTGGACATTAGGGGGCGGATGGGAGTTGGACTTTAGAACTATTATTCAGTGATTGTGGAAAGATGGAATAAATTATTTACCTTCACGAGGGTTTACTGGGGGGTGAGTTACAGGGTGTTTGAGTAAGAACTCTTTAGAACTATTATGCAGGGATTGTGGAAAGATGGAATAAATCATTTACCTCCAGTTTATCGTTGTTGTGAGCTTGATTTAAACCAGTGATTCCCAAAGTGGATGGGGCCAAGTGCCAAGTGCCGGAGACAGGGCTGAGCACCTAAGGCGCCTGTTAGGACACAGGGGGCGGAGCTAGAGGAGTGGGCGTGGCTTCTTCCCAAGAGCCCAAGACAGGGCTGAGGATCTATACCGCTCCTGAGGCACTTGTTGGGACACAGAGGGCGGAGCTAGGGAAGGGGGAGGGGCCTCCTTCCAAGAGCCTGAGATAGGGCTGAGCCTCTATACCTCTCCTGAGAGGCCTTTTAGGACTAAAGGACGGAGTTAGGGAAGGGGTGGGGCCTCCTTCCAAGAGCCTGAGACAGAGCTGAGCCTCTATATTTCTCCTGAGAGGCCTTTTAGGACTAAAAGGCAGGGCTGGGGTGGGGGCGGGGCCTCTTCCAAAAAGCACGAGACAGGGCTGAGAATCTATACCTCTCCTGAGGCGCCTGTTAGGACACAGAGGGCGGAGCTAGAGGAGTGGGCGTGGCTTCTTCCCAAGAAGACAGGGCTGAGAATCTATACCTCTCCTGAGACACTTGTTGGGACACAGAGGGCGGAGCTAGGGAAGGGGGAGGGGCCTCCTTCCAAGAGCATGAGATAGGATGAGCCTCTATACTTCTCCTGAGAAGCCTTTTAGGACTAAAGGGCGGGACATGGGGTGGGGGCGGGGCCTCTTCCCAAGAGCCCAAGACAGGGCTGAGAATCTATACTTCTCCTGAGGCTCTTGTTGGGATACAGAGGGCGGAGCTAGGGAAGGGGCGGGGCCTCTTTTAAAGACTCTGAGACAGGGCTGAGCCTCTATACCTCTCCTGAGAGGCCTTTTAGGACTAAAGGGCGGGGCTGGGGCGGGGCCTCTTCCCAAGAGCGTGAGACAGGGCTGAGAATCTATACTTCTCCTGAGGCACTTGTTGGGATACAGAGGGCGGAGCTAGCGAAGGGGGAGGCGCCTCCTTCCAAGAGCCTGAGACAGGGCTGAGCCTCTATATTTCTCCTGAGAGGCCTTTTAGGAGCTAGGGCTGGGGACGGGGCCTCTTCCCAAGAGCCTCTGTATACCTCCCCTGAGGCACTTGTTAGAAAACAGGGTGGGGTATAGAGGCTCCTCCCCCTCCATTAGCCCCGCCTCCTGTGTCCTGGCAGGCACCACAGGACAGGGATAGAAGCTCAGCCCTGCCTCAGAGCTTGTAACTCCGCCCATCCCAGTCCTGGCTTCCCATTTGTGGCCCCGCCCACCTCCCCCTCCCAGCCCTGCATCTTGGACTAGGGGAGAGTCTGAGCAGGAGCCACGCCCACCCCTCTAAGCCACGCCCCCTTTCCAAGGGGCGCTGAATAATATTGTTTTCTGGAAAGGGGACGTTTGGGAACCACTGTATTACAGGGTGTTTGAGCGGGAAATCTTTAGAACTATTTTTGAGGGATTGTGGAAAGATGGAATAAATAATTGACCTCCATTGTTGTGAGCTCGATTTGAACTCCAAAAAATTAGTCTTACACATACATGGTAACTGTCGAACCTTCCTCCCCCTCACCAAGCCACTCCACCCCCATTCCTTCCCCAATCCCATGACAGAGGGCCACTTCACCCACCCCAGCTTCCCTCTTGTCCAAATCCCTCCAACTAGGGCCAGGCCTAGTCTAGATCCCGCCCGCAGACCTTTGCGTCTTACCCGGAGGATGCTCTGCGAGGTGGCCAAGGGCAGCCCCACCAGGCTGGTCCCGTTGGCGGCCGTGATACGGTCCCCGATGCTCAGTTTTCCCGACCGTTCGGCCGGCCCCCCGTGCATCAGGTTGGCGATAACTACTGTGGGCAGCAGGGAGCCCCAGCCGGACTCCACCACCGCCAGGCCCAGGATCGCCCCCTTCGGCTTCGTGATCACAACCTGCGGCCGCGAAAAAAGGGAGGCACAGAATTGGAAGGGGACCCCAAAGGACATCTAGTCTATCTCCTTTCAGCCAGGGAGACATAGTCCAATCCTCCCAATCCAGCCTCAATTCAATTCAATCCTCAATTCAATCCAGCCTCTTCGAGTCCAACATCCTTTGGCCAGGCAAGAAGACACAGTCAAAGCCCCCCCAATAAATGGCCATCCAGCCTTGGTTAAAAAATCTATACATATTAAACTATGTAAATGTTTATAATTATACATTACAATATGTATCTGATGTGTATATAATAATAATAATAATAACAAAATTACGATCTGCCAACTGCAAAAGGCCACCCGACTGGGATCTGCACACATCATCCGAAAATACATCACACAGTCCTAGACACTTGGGAAGTGTCCGACTTGTGGTTTTGTGATACGAAATCCAGCATATCAATCTTGTTTGCTGTGTCATACAATAATAATAATAATAATAATAATAATAATAATAATAATAATAATATTACGATCTGCCAACTGCAAAAGGCCACCCGACTGGGATCTGCATCATCATCCGAAAATACATCACACAGTCCTAGACACTTGGGAAGGGTTCGACTTGTGATTTTGTGATACGAAATCCAGCATGTCTATCTTGTTTGCTGTGTCATACAATAATAATAATAATAATAAAATTACGATCTGCCAACCGCAAAAGGCCACCCTACTGGGATCTGCACGCATCATCCGAAAATACATCACACAGTCCTAGACACTTGGGAAGTGTTCGACTTCTGATTTTGTGATACGAAATCCAGCATGTCTACCTTGTTTGCTGTGTCATACAATAATAATAATAATAACAAAATTACGATCTGCCAAATGCAAAAGGCCACCCTACTGCGATCTGCATGCATCATCCGAAAATACATCACACAGTCTTGTTTGCTGTGTCATAAAATAAAATAATAATAATAATAATAATAATAATAATAATTTATTTATACCCCGCTACCATCTCCAGGGCTGACAGACAATTAAGATGAAGTCGTCTATGTATGGTATTCTGGAAACAACCAGCGGAGAAACAATCTTGTTTGCTGTGTCATAATAATAATAATAATAATAATAATACATCACACAGTCCTAGACACTTGGGAAGTGTTCGACTTGTGATTTTGTGATACGAAATCCAGCATATTTATTTTGTTTCCTGTGTCATAATAAAACAATAATAATAATAATGTTATTTTTATACCCCACCTCTATCTCCCCAAAGGGGACTCAGGGCGGCTTACATGGGGCCAAGCCCGAATAAAAACAATAGCAATATAAAACACAACAATAGACAAAAGACATGCACAATTATAAAAATTTAAACATT
This sequence comes from Anolis carolinensis, assembly GCF_035594765.1. NCBI lineage: Eukaryota > Metazoa > Chordata > Lepidosauria > Squamata > Anolidae > Anolis > Anolis carolinensis. Next base: position 34,797,417 of record NW_026943818.1, on the reverse strand, counting down.
AGCCAATAAAAACCAATGACAAGAACTAATAAAATCATGGATTACTCTAACGCTACCTAACATATCATTATATTTTATAATATGTATATAATATATTATTATATTCTGTAGTTATATATAATAATTATATAATTTATATATAAGTAATATAATCATATATGCTATAACAATTGCATGGTATAATATATACATATATATAGTTATATGTAATAATGATATAATTTATATATAAGTAATATAACAATCATATATGATATAACAATTGAACGGTATAATATATACATATATATAGTTATAAATAATAGTTATATATAATAATTCTATAATTTATATATAAGTAATACAACAATCATATATGATATAACAATTGGACGGTATAATATATACATATATATAGTTATATATAATAGTTATATATAATAATGATATAATTTATATATAAGTAATATAACAATCATATATGATATAACAATTGAATGGTATGATATATACATATATAATTATTATATTATGTAAGTGTATATAATATAATAATCATATATGAAATAATAATTAAACGGCATAATATATAATTATTATATTATGCAATGATATATAACAATTATATAATATACAATGTGAATAAATATTATATATGCTACAATAATTAAAACGGTATTATATATATATATTATGTAATTATATATAATATTACAATTATGCAGTAAGTAATATATATGTATGATATAATAATTAAATGGTATAACATATATAATCATATTATGTAGTTATATATAATATTACAATAATTCAGTAAGTAATATATATATCTGATATAATAATTAAACGGTATAATATATATAGTTATTATATTATGTAATTATACATAACTAATATAATTATACATGATATGAGTGACATAATAATTACATATGACATAATAATAACATATACTTATATATAATAATTATATTATGTATATCTAATACATTAATTATATAATTTATATATGATAAATGGTATAATAGATATTATGTAATTATATACAATATAATTTATATATGATAGATTGATATAACATTATAAACAATATGATATATATAACAATGATATGTAATATAAAAATATACAATATAATATACAATATAATTATATACAATATAACAAATATATAATTTATATATGATAGAATGATATAATTATAAACGATATGATATATACTTATATATAACAATGATATACAATATAAAATATACAATATAATATACAATATAAAAATACTATACAATAATATACAATATAATTATATACAATATAACAAATATATAATTATATATATAATTACTATACTATACAATAATATACAATATAATTCAATATAATTATATACAATACTAGCTGTGCCCGGCCACGCGTTGCTATGGCGAAGTATGGTAGTATGGGAAATAAAGTATTGAGGAATTGGTGGTAGTTAAGGTAAAGAGTATAGGTGTGGAGTCCAGATAATCCAGTTAAAGAAGATAATATAAGATTATAAATGGGTTATATAGCTGTGTGGAAGGGCATTGAGTCTCCACTGCCATATAATCCAGTTGAAATCAGATAATCTGTATCTTATAGGCTGTGTGAAAGAGGCCTAAGTGAGGCCTGACTCTGCCTGTCCCCTGGGCTGAGTCGGTTGCTAGGAGACCAAGAGGGCGGAGCTTAGCCCTCTAAACTGGCAGCAATTGGATAAAAACAATTATTGCTCTCCCTCTAATTAGGACTTTATTTTTCTTTTCTTTTTGTTGTATCAACCTAGAGGCGTGGATGATGGGTTGTGTTGTCAATTTTGGAGGTTTGGAGGTGTTTAGTTTTGTTGTTTTGGCGGTTGCCAGGATTCCATCACTCTTTTATATATATAGATAATATTAAATTTAATCTATATATATAAAAGAGTGATGGCATCACGGCGACCGACAAAACTAGAAAACTACAGGCCCCCCAACCTCGAAATGTGACAACACAGCCCCATCATCCACGCCTCTAGGTTGATACAACAAAAAGAAAAGAAAAATAAAGTCCTAATTAGAGAGAGAGGAATAATTGCTTTTATCCAATTGCTGCCACTTAGAAGGCTAAGCTCCTCCAACTTGGTCTCCTAGCAACCCAATAAAAAATAATAAAAACACTAAAAAATAATTAAAAACACTAAAAAATTAATACAATAAAATACTATAATAACAGAAAATAACTAAAAATAATACAAGAAAATAATAAAATATAATAAATAAAAAATAACTTCAAATAAAATTAATTAAAAAATAAAAATAACTTCAAATAAAAATTACACAACAATTTTTAACCAATACCACCACCACTTTGCCACAGCAACGCGTTGTCGGGCGCAGCTAGTAATTATATAATTTATATATGATAAATAGTATTCTATATATATATATATATATATATATATATATATATATATATATATAATGTAATTATATACAATATAACAAATATACAATTTATATATGATAAAATAATATAACAATTACAAATGATATGATCTATACTTATATATAACAATTATATAAAATATAAAAATATACAATACAATAATATACAATATAATACAATGTAATTATATACAATATAATACTTAATACATATACAATGGGACTTCAGTATTGACAGATTTATGGGGTTGAATCCCAGCGAATACTGAGTGCCTGCAGTATTATTTTATTATATCACCCCATATTGATTGGATCAGGGGTCCTCAAACTTTTTAAGGCGAGGGCCGGTCCACAATCCTTCTAACTGTTGAGGGGCCGGATTATCATTTGAAAAAAATACAAACAAATTCCAATGCACACTGCATATGTCTTATTTGTAGTACAACAACAACAACAACAACAACAAGGACAAGAACAATGAAAGAACAATAGAATATTTAAAAATAAAAACAATTTTAATCAACATTCATTTATCAGGATTTCAATGGGAAGTGTTTTCCTGCTTCTGGCCAATGAGATGGTCAAGTTAATTAGGGTTGTTGTTGTTGTTGTTGTTTTTGTTGTGTGCCTTCAAGTCATTTCAGACTTCGGTGAGCCTAAGTCTAAAATTTATTTATTATTTATTTACTGCATTTATTTACTACATTTGTATCACACCCTTCTCACCCCAAAGGGGACTCAGAGTGGCTTACAAATTATATGTACATACAATATATTATATTATTAGCATAGCACAATATTAGCATTATATATTACTATACTGAACTATACCACTATACCGTAATATTATTAGTAATATTATATGTAATATAGAATATATAATTAATATTATTATATGGTATTATTATTAGTGTTATACTGTATTACTTTAAAATATTATTATCAATATTATATGTATATCTATATATATAAAAGAGTGATGGCATCAGGGCAGCGGACAAAACAACAAAAGTAAACACCCCACAACCTCGAAAATTGACATCACAACCCCTCATCCATGCCTCTAGGTTGATACAACAAAAAGAAAAGAAAAATAAATTCCTAATTAGAGGGAGAGGAATAATAGTTTTTATCTAATTGCTGCCAGTTACAAGGCTAAGCTCCACCCACTTGGTCTCCTAGCAACCCACTCAGCCCAGTGTTAATAAAATGATAAAAAATAAATACAAATAATACAATAAAAATTATAAAAAACACTAAAATAATTAATACAATAAAATACTATTAAAAATGACTAAAAATAATACAACAAAATAATAAAATATAATAAAAAAGATAAGTTACAATAAAATTAATTTTAAAAATACAAATAACGTCAAATAAAAATTCCACAACAACTTTTAACCAATACCACCACCACTTTGCCACAGCAACGCGTGGCCGGGCACAGCTAGTACAATATATTATATTATAAAACTGAGGGCGGGGGCCATGTAAATGACCTCGGAGGCCTTAGTTTGGGGACCCCTGGATTGGATCATGAAATGATCAATCCCAAATTAGGTTCCAATTTAATGCAATTCACTCTACAAAGGCCCCTTGTATAGCGATCCCACTGGCCATATCCCGCAACTGGGAGTCTGTCCTTACCTTCTCGCAGTTCTCTTGCTTGGAGAAGTGGGCCAGGTCGGCGTTGTACAAATCCTCGCCTTGCGCCCGGATGGCGGCGGCGTCTTCGTCGTCTTCTTCGTCAGCGCCGGGACCCGGAGAGCGAGGCCCCACTCGATGAGGACTGATGCCGCTCGCTCTCAGGAAGAGCTGGTAAGCCACGCTGAAGGCCTGGCCGATGGCTTGTGCAACCAGCTGGGCCTGCGGGGAGAGACGGGGATTACGACTGGGGGTCGAACTGGAAGGCCATCCGTCGGGGGGGATTGGATGGTCCCTGATGTGAAAGGTCTTACGTCGGCCGAGTGAAAGACGTGGCAGATCATTTTGTAGAGCGGCTTCTCCGGGGAAGAGTCCGTCCGGCGAGGGAGTTTCCGGCGCGCCATCAGCACAACCACGTTCCCGATATCCGCGATGAAAGAAATGGTCTGCAGCGGGTGGTCCATCATGGCTTCCTGAGGCAAGCAAACAGGGGATTATGGAGCTGGAGAAGGGAGAAAGTCCTGAAGTATTTTGATTTCTGGCTCTTCTTTCTCGCCCACCTGGGAGTCGGTCGTAAGGACTTTGATCCTCTGAGTCGAGATGAAGAGATCCACGTCCGTCATGGGCTGGGACTCCCCTTCCGGAGCCTACAAATCCCAAGGCAAGGCGATGAGAAAAAACCCAACCCAGCTTCCTTCTTGTATGACTCTGGAAGTTCTTGGAGTTTAAATCAAGCTCAAAACAATGGAGATAAATGATTTATTCCATCTTTCCACAATCACTGAAAAATAGTTCTAAAGAGTTCTCACTCAAACACCATGCAAATTGTATCTTGCCGGGTGTTGTACGCCGCCTTGAGTCCTCTCAGGTGAGAAAGGCGAAGTAAAAATGTTGTAAATAAATACCATATATACTCAAGTATAAGCCGACCCAAATATAAGCCGAAGCACCTAATTTTATCATAAAAAACTGACTCGAGTATAAGCCGAGGGTGGGAAATACAACAGCTACGGGTAAATTTCAAAATAAAAATAGATACAGTAGAGTCTCACTTATCCAACATAAACGGGCCGGCAGAATGTTCTGGATTATCCAACACAGTCTGCCTTTTCATAATCAATGTTTTTGTAGTCAGTGTTTTAAATTCATTGTGATATTTTAGTGGTAAATTTGTAAATACAGTACAGTACCAATAAAATTTCATTAATCGAGGCATCAGTAGGTTAAATGTTTTTGAATATTTACCTTATTTCAAAGAAAAGCAATAAACTAGCTCTATAATTGGAAAACATTATGGTATGAACAAAAACCTAATAATAATAATAATAATAATAATAATAATAATAATAATAAAGATTGAACATCAAAGACTGGTAGAAACCAGTGCAGGTGGTCCCGGTGGTGATGGGCACACTGGGTGCCGTGCCAAAAGATCTCAGCCAGCATTTGGAAACAATAGACATTGACAAAATTACAATCTGTCAACTGCAAAAGGCCACCCGACTGGGATCTGCAGCATCATCTGAAAATACATCACTTGGAAAGTGTTCGACTTGTGGTTTTATGATACGAAATCCAGCATATCTATCTTGTTTGCTGTGTCATACAATAATAATAATAATAATAATAATAATAATAATAATAATAATAAAAACTTCATTTGGATCCCACCCTATCTCCCCATGGGGACTCAGGCCGGCTTCCAACATAGTAACAGGCAAACATTCAATGCTTATATAAACAATGCAGAGCTAGATATAGATCTATTATTATAGATACTAATTTCACATATGCATTTCCCCCTGAAACGTTTGCAAATCCTCTCTCTATATATGTGCATTTCACTCCAGCAATATTTGCAAGCCATATATATATATATATATATATATATATATATATATATTCATATCTATCTAGACATGTCTATATATATTTGTGTGTTCATTTCCCCCCTGTAATATTTCCAAGCCCTATATCTATATATAGGTAAGAACATATTCATATCTATCCAGACATCTCTCTTTATATAGATATTTGCAGAGACTTGCAAACATATGAGGGGAAATTCATATATAAAAATAATGTATATGTATGACTACAGATACACAGGTACGTGGATCTATATGTATAAAGGATTTGCAAAGACCTGCAAACATATGAGGGGAAATTCATATATAAAAATAATGTATATGTATGGCTACAGAAACACAGGTACGTGGATCTATATGTATAAAGGATTTGCAAAGACCTGCAAACATATGAGGGGAAATTCATATATAAAAATAATGTATATGTATGGCTACAGAAACACAGGTACATGGATCTATATGTATAAAGGATTTGCAAAGACCTGCAAACATATGAGGGGAAATTCATATATAAAAATAATGTATATGTATGGCTACAGAAACACAGGTACATGGATCTATATGTATAAAGGATTTGCAAAGACCTGCAAACATATGAGGGGAAATTCATATATAAAAATAATGTATATGTATGGCTACAGATACACAGGTACATGGATCTATATGTATAAAGGATTTGCAAAGACCTGCAAACACATGAAGGGAAATTCATATATAAAAATAATGTATATGTATGGCTACAGATACACAGGTACATGGATCTATATGTATAAAGGATTTGCAAAGACCTGCAAACATATGAAGGGAAATTCATATATAATGCATATGTATGGCTACAGTTACACAGGTACATGGATCTATATGTATAAAGGATTTGCAAAGACATGCAAACATATGAGGGGAAATTCATATATAAAAATAATGTATATGTATGGCTACAGTTACACAGGTACATGGATCTATATGTATAAAGGATTTGCAAAGACCTGCAAACGTATGAGGGGAAATTCATATATAAAAATAATGTATATGTATGGCTACAGATACACAGGTACATGGATCTATATGTATAAAGGATTTGCAAAGACCTGCAAACATATGAGGGGAAATTCATATATAAAAATAATGTATATGTATGGCTACAGTTACACAGGCACATGGATCTATATGTATAAAGGATTTGCAAAGACCTGCAAACGTATGAGGGGAAATTCATATATAAAATTAATGTATATGTATGGCTACAGATACACAGGTTCATGGATTTATATGTATAAAGGATTTGCAAAGACCTGCAAACATATGAGGGGAAATTCATATATAAAAATAATGTATATGTATGGCTACAGATACACAGGTACATGGATCTATATGTATAAAGGATTTGCAAAGACCTGCAAACACATGAAGGGAAATTCATATATAAAATTAATATATATAGATAGATACACATATAAAGGTACATAGAGATTGCAAAAGCTTGAAAGGGGTTAATGCCTATATACAGTAGAGTCTCGCTTATCCAACATTCTGGATTATCCAACGCATTTTTGTAGTCAATGTTTTCAAAGCATCGTGATATTTTGGTGCTAAATTCATAAATATAGTAATTACTACATAGAATTACTGTGTATTGAACCACTTTTTCTGTCAAATTTGTTGTATAACATGATGTTTGGGTGCTTAATTTGTAAAATCATAACCTAATTTGGTGTTTAATAGGCTTCTCCTTAATCTCTCCTTACTATCCAAGATATTTGCTTATCCAATGTTCGTCCGGCCCGTTTATGTTGGATAAGTGAGACTCTACTGTAATAACAAATATTTCAGGGGGAAATGCTTTCATAAGATGAATGAATATATATTTTTCTTCTTCCTGACTTGCAAGGGCGTCTTTCCCTTTTCAAAACATTCCCTGGATTAAGAGCCAGGGAGGCTTTGCAAAAGAAAACACACTGATAAGGGAGGAGAAGAGAGAAATAGATCACATATTGCAAGCAAACTCAGTTTATCTTAGAGTATATATAGTAAATAAATAAATAAATAACTCAACACACACACACCCCCCAAGTAAACCCTCCTGACAGATGGCCATCCAACGCCTCACCTTCACCCGGTCCATGGCCTCCTGGGCTTGCGCCATGCGGACACTACTCGGGGGGTTCCTCTCTGAAACCAGCTGCGTGGAGCCCAGGTATTTCGCCGCAAAGAGGACCCCTTCGCGCAGGTCTTCGGGGTCACAAGGACCCGGCGCTACGGCCGAGAGGTCGTCTGAGGACAGGGAAGGGAGGTTACGGTGCTTCTAGTCCTCAACGAGGACAGCTCAACGCCGCCTTTGTTGAGGCAGGCGGGAGAGGATCGTGATGGGGCAACAACAACACGATGCAACACCATTTTTGTTCCTGGGTTATCAATGTCATTCCCTCATTGATTCTATCATAAAAATATGGAAAAGTTTACGGAACTGCATAAAAAAATTGCTTTTGCAGGAAGGGACATTTGCTCTAGTATTTCAATGAATATCTCATCATAGAGTCTCAACCAATTCAAGTTTCTGGAGCACAACAACTACTTTCAAAGTAAGGACCACACAATGAAACTGAATTTTTTTTCAAATTTTGTTATATATAGTGTTATTATCATCATCATCATTGATGCCTCTCCCTATCATCATCTTCACCTTCTATATCATCACATATTATCGTCATCAACAACGCCTCTCCCTATCATCATCTTCACTATTATTATTATTGTTTCATCCTATCATCATAATATATTATTATCGTTATCATAATTAACACCCCTCCATATGATCATGATTTATTATTATTATTATTATTATTATTATTATTATTACTACTACTACTACTATTAATCCCACTCCCAATCATCACCATCATCACCATCATCATCATCTATTATTATTATTACTATTATCATTAACCCTATCATCATCTTCCTCAGCAATACCTCTCCCTATCATCATCATCATCATCATCATCATCTATTATTATTATTACTACTACTACTACTACTACTACTACTACTACGACTAACGCCATTCCCCATCATCATCATCATCATCATCATCATCATCATCATCATCTATTATTACTATTATAACTAACACCAGTCCCTATCATCATCTTCATCAGCAATACCTCTCCATATCATTATCATCTATTATTATTATTATTATTATTATTATTATTATTATTATTATTATTATTACTACTGCCACTCCCCATCATCATCATCACCTATTATTATTACTATTATCATTAACACCACTCCCTATCATCATCTTCATTTTATTTATTTATTTATTTATTTGCAACATTTATATACCACCTTTCTCACCCCGAAGGGGACTCAGGGCAGTTTACAAGTATATATACATACAATATATTATATTATACAACTATATCGCAATATTATTAGTAATATTGCATGTAATATACAATTATAATAGTGTGTGTGTATGAGTTTGATCTTTGGGGTTGTTGGAAGCATTTCCAAGCTTCATAACGGTCCAAATGAGAGTGGAAAAGCAGTGAATTATAATTATTATTACATTGTATTATATCATAATATTATTATTAATATTACATGTAATATTCATCAGCAATACCTCTCTATATCATTATCATCTATTATTATTATTATTATTATTATTATTATTATTATTATTATTATTACTACTACTATTACTACTACTATGAATGCCACTCCCCGTCATCATCATCATCTATTCTTGTTATTATTATTATTACTACTACTACTACTACTAATATTAATGCTACTTCCCAACATCATAATCATCTATTATTATTATTATTATTATCATCATCATCATTAACACCACTCCGTATCATCATCAGCAATACCTCTCCCTATCACCATCTATTATTATTATTATTACTACTATTATTTATTTATTTACTACATTTATATCCCGCTCTTCTCACCCCAGCAGGGTGGCCTTTTGCAGTTCTTTATTATTATTATTATTATTATTATTATTAATTACATTTATATTTTCTCACCCCAAAGGGGACTCAAAGTGGCTTACAATTCAAATGAAAATACAATATATTATTAGCATAGCACAATATAAGCATTAAAGTACTATATTGTACTATATCATTATAGGGTAATATTATTAGTAATATTACATTTAATATATAATATATAATTAATATTATTAGTAGTATAATATTGTATTCCATTATAATACTATTATCAATATTACATGTATATACAATATATTATATATTTATAAATTATATATTTGTGTGTGTGTATGTGTATGCATATAAAATTAGCATAGCATGTTGCTATGGCACTACTACTATTATAATTAACACCACTCCCTATTATTATCATCATCATCTCGTCTCTCCCTATAGAATGAGGTGGATTAAATAATAATAATAATAATAATAATAATAATAATAATAATAATAAAAATACAAAATATCAGAAGGAAAGGAGAGAAAGCAAAGGGAAGGAAGGAAGGAGGAAAGAAAGAGTGCCAGATTTCAGTCCCACTTAAAATCCTCAATTTCCCAATTTCCCAGTATTCCCAGCCCACTCTTTCCTTCTCACCTTCTTGGTAAACTGGGACGGAGGAGGAGGAGGTATCGATTTTGTTCTGACAAAGCAAAAGAGAAGAGATTCAGGGGGAGGAGAAAGGCGGATTTGGGATGAACATTGGTGACAAAATAATAATATTTTGTCTGGGAGGGCTCAGGGGTTGGGCTGGATGACCTTTGTGGGCCCCTTCCAACCTTACCTCTTCTGCCAACCGCTCGCTCGCTGTCTCCGGTGTGGCCTCTTCTTCCTTTGGACCCGCCGTGGAGGGTGGCCCCGTTTCCGTCCCGGCCCTTTCGCCCCCCGAAACGGCCTCCGCGTGGGCCAAGGGGGTCCGCTCGTCCGCTTCACCCGGGACGCCCCCTTCGTAGCGGAGGAGCCCAAGCAGGTCCTCCCGTTCGGTGTCGGCCGAGAGCAAACCCCGACTTTTCCGTGGCCCGTGGGTGGCGGTGACCCCTAAGCCGGTGGCGATATGCAGCAGGCACGGGCCGACTTCTCCCGGCGGATCCCCCCCCTCGGGGAGAAGGCTTTGCTCTTCGCCGTCCGAGGAAGATGACTGCGAATTGTCTCGGAAGTGCGAGGAGGATGACTGCGAATTGTCTCGGAATTGCGGGTCGAGCCGCTCGAGGAGGTCTCGGATGAGGTCCGCGCCGGGAACGGAGCCGTCCTCTTCCTCCTCCAACTCCATCGACGGAGCAACGAGGGTGGCGTCCCCTTCTGCGGATGGGACCCGATCTGGCACCCACTTTGGGGGAGGCTCCTGCGGGAGCGTGGTGGCAACGTCCTCCATGGTATCCCTATGCGAGAATCACGCAAAAGTAGAGATTTCAGTGATTGTGAGAGAGATTGTCAAACCTTCTCATCTGTCATGGCCCATAGGTTGGGAAGCATTGACCAATAATAATTAATAATAATAATTATAATGATAATAATAACGACATACTATGACACAGCAAACAAGATAGATATGTTGTGATACGAAATCCAGCATATCTATCTTGTTTGCTGTGTCATACTATGCTGTTGTGTCAATAATCTATATATATAAAAGAGTGATGGCATCACGGCAATTCACAAAACAACAAAAGTACAGGCCCCCCAACCTCAAAATTTGACAACACAACCCATCATCCACGCCTCAAGGTTGATACAACAAAAAGAAAAGAAAAATAAAGTCCTAATTAGAGGGAGAGGAATAATTTTTTTTATCCAATTGCTGCCAGTTTAGAGGGCTAATCTCTGCCCACTTGGTTGCCTAGCAACCAAGGGACAGCCAGGTTTCAGTTCGGGGACAGGCAGATTTAGGCCTCACTTAGACTTCTTCCACAGATTATCTAATTTGCACTGGATTATATGGCAGTGTAGACTCAAGGCCCTTCCACACAGCTATATAACCCATTTAGAATCTTATATTATCTGCTTTGCACTGGGTTATCTTGACTCCACACTGCCATATAATCCACTTCAGTGGGCATTTTATACAGCTGTGAAGAAGGGGCCTCAGATAATCCAGTTCTGAGCAGATAATATAAGATTAGAAATATACAGTAGAGTCTCAGTTATCCAACGTAAACAGGCCGGCAGAATAAGTGAATATGTTGGATAATAAGAAGGGATTCAGGAAAAGCCAATTAAACATCAAATTAGGTAATCGTTATACAAATTAAGCACCAAAACATCATATTATACAACAAATTTGACAGAAAAAGTAGTTCCATGCGCAGTAAGGCTATGTAGTATTTACAGTAGAGTCTCGCTTATCCAACGTTCTGGATTATCCAACGCATTTTTGTAGTCAATGCTTTCAATATATCGTGATATTTTGGTGCTAAATTCATAAATACAGTAATTACTATATAGCATTACTGTGTACTGAACTACTTTTCTGACAAATTTGTTGTCTAACATGATGTTTTGGTGCTTAATTTGTAAAATCATAACTTAATTTGATGTTTAATAGGGTTATCCTTAATTCCTCATTATCCAACATATGCACTTATCCAATATTCTGCCAGCCCGTTTATGTTGGATAAGTGAGACTCTACTATACTGTATTTACAAATTTACCACTAAAATATCACAATGAATTTAAAACACTGACTACAAAAACATTGATTATGAAAAGGAAGACTGCGTTGGATAATCCAGAACATTGTATAAGCCAATGTTGGATAAGTGAGATTCTTCTTTAATATGAAATAATTACTGGGATAGAATAATGCAGAACAATATAATCTCTAAAACCAGGACAGTAAATAAACAGGGGAATTCCACACAGGAAACAATCAGGGCCAGCTAACACCTCCCAACAAAGTATTCCCATCATCAAAGTCTGGAAAATCCTGTTTTCTCAGGGCCACAGACAGTAGAAGCACATAAAATATCGCAAACAACACCACTCTGAAAACAAGGGAATTCCAAACAGGAAAGAATCAGGGCCAGCTAACACCTCCCGACAAAGTATTCCCATCATCAAAGTCTGGAAAATCCTGTTTTCTCAGGGTCACAGACAGTAGAAGCACATAAAATATCGCAAACAACACCACTCTGAAAACAAGGGAATTCCAGACAGGAAAGAATCAGGGCCAGCTAACACCTCCCAACAAAGTATTCCCATCATCAAAGTCTGGAAAATCCTCTGTTTTCTCAGGGCCACAGACAGTAGAAGCACATAAAATATCGCAAACAACACCACTCTGAAAACAAGGGAATTCCAAACAGGAAAGAATCAGGGCCAGCTAACACCTCCCGACAAAGTATTCCCATCATCAAAGTCTGGAAAATCCTGTTTTCTCAGGGTCACAGACAGTAGAAGCACATAAAATATCGCAAACAACACCACTCTGAAAACAAGGGAATTCCAGACAGGAAAGAATCAGGGCCAGCTAACACCTCCCAACAAAGTATTCCCATCATCAAAGTCTGGAAAATCCTCTGTTTTCTCAGGGCCACAGACAGTAGAAGCACATAAAATATCGCAAACAACACCACTCTGAAAACAAGCGAATTCCAGACAGGAAACAATCAGGGCCAGCTAACACCTCCCAACAAAAAATTCACTCAGGGAGGAAACAGCCAGGCTTTAAAGCTGCAAGGCCATTACATCCTAATCATTTTTCCTAATTGCAGCATTCATACTTGCCTCCAACAAACAAAAAAAACCCAATCAGAAATATTGTATATTCACAACCTTTAGGAAATAATATCCCCTGATGGCACAGCGTGTTAAAGCGCTGAGCTGCTGAACTTCTGGACCGAAAGGCCACAGGTTTGAATTGGGGGAGCGGAGAGAGCCCCCACTGTTAGCCCCAGCTTCTGCCAACCCAGAAGTTCGAAAACATGCAAATGTGAGTGCATCAATAGGTACTGCTCTGGCGGGAAGGTAACGCCGCTCCATGTAGTCATCCCACATGACCTTGGAGGAGTCTACGGACAACGCCGGCTCTTCGACTTAGAAATGGAGATGAGCACCAACCTCCAGAGTCAGACACGAGTGGACTTAATGTCAGGGGAAAACCTTTACCCTTGACCTTTACTACCACCAATTCCTCAATACTTTATTTCCCAGACCACCAGACTTCGCCACAGCAACGCGTGGCCGGGCACAGCTAGTAATCTATATATGCAAAAGAGTGATGGCATCAGGGCAGCGGACAAAACAACAAAACTACAGGCCCCCCAACCTCGAAATTTGACAACACAACCCATCATTCATGGCTCTAGGTTGATACAACAAAATGAAAAGAAAAATAAAGTCCTAATTACGGGGAGAGGAATAATAGTTTTTATCCAATTGCTGCCAGTTTGAAGGCTAAGCTCTGCCCACTTGGTCTCCTAGCAACCTCCTCAGCCCAGGGGACAGGCATAGTTAGGCCTCACTTAGGCCTCTTCCACAGATTATTAGATTTTAACTGGATTATATGGCAGTGTAGACTCAAGGCCCTTCCACACAGCTATATAACCCATTTAGAATCTTATATTATCTGCTTTGAACTGGATTATCTTGACTCCACACTGCCATATAAACCACTTCAGTGTGCATACTAAACATAAAGACAACCATACAACAGACATTCAATACCACCACTACCTCAACAATTTCTCACCAATACCACCAGACAATGCCACAGCAACGCGTGGCCGGGCACAGCTAGTAATAATAATAATAATAATAATAATAATAATAATAATAATAATAATAACAACTTTATTTTTGTATCCTGCTTCCAACTCCCCGAAGGGACTCAGGGTGGCTCACATGGGGCCAAGCCCAAACAATTACAATAAAACAAGATAAAATATGTTCTACATTCGATCGCTGTCTGTCTATCTATCTATCTATCTATCTATCTATCTATCTAATGATTTATTCCTATCCATCTATCAATCCATTTACCTCTGTTTCTACTGATCTTTGTATCCCTGTATATCCATCCATCCACCTACCTACATGTCTATCTAATTATCTATCTATCTATCTATCTATCTACTTATTTATTACCGACATTTATATCCCACCCTTCTCACCCTGAAAGGGACTCAGGGTGGCTTACAAGCTATATTTACGTACAATATATTCTATTATTAGCATAGCACAATATAAGCATTATATATTATATAAGCATTATATATTGTACTATTTATTTATTTATTTCTATAATTTCTACCCTGCCCTTCTCACCCGAGGGGACTCAGGCCAGCTATATAGCAATATTATTAGTAATATTACATGTAATATAAATTTGCAATTATAATAGTGCATTATTATTATTATATTGTATTACATTATAATATTATCAACAAATAAATAAATAAATATTCTATGTATATACCATATATTATATTATTGGTATAGCATAATATGAGTATATTATTATATTGTTATAATATCTATCTATTCGCCTATCCATCTGTCTGTCTTTCTATCAATTTACCTATCTGTCCACCTTCCTATCAATTTTTGTATCCCTGTCTACCTAGTTCTATCTATCTATCTATCTATCTATCTATCTATCTATCTATCTATCTATCTATCTTATTTATCCCTATCTATCCATCCACTTACCTATCCATCTGTCTTTCTATCTATTGATCGATTGATCTGTCTGACCTATCGATCCATCCCTATCTATCCATTCATTCACCCACCTAGCTCTAACTCTAACCCACCTGCCCATCTGTCATGATCTCCGATCTTTGACATCTCCGGACACAGAGCAAGCGCTGACAAAGAACAGATGCCAGCCATAAAACCTCAATTACCCTCTGGTATGTGAGAGCCCCTATATAAATGGGCTACAGAGAAGATTCTGGTATTCTGTACAATAAAAAACCTGTTGGAATCTACCCAGCGTGTGTCTTGGTGCTTTCTGATAAAGAACAGATGCCAGCCATAAACAGGCCAGCCATAAAACCTCAATTACCCTCTGGTATGTGAGAGCCCCTATATAAATGGGCTACAGAGAAGATTCTGGTATTCTGTACAATAAAAACCTGTTGGAATCTACCCAGCGTGTGTCTTGGTGCTTTCTGATAAAGAACAGATGCCAGCCATAAACAGGCCAGCCATAAAACCTCAATTACCCTCTGGTATGTTATAGCCCCTATATAAATGGGCTACAGAGAAGATTCTGGTATTCTGTACAATAAAAAACCTGTTGGAATCTACCCAGCGTGTGTCTTGGTGCTTTCTGATAAAGAACAGATGCCAGCCATAAACAGGCCAGCCATAAAACCTCAATTACCCTCTGGTATGTGAGAGCCCCTATATAAATGGGCTACAGAGAAGATTCTGGTATTCTGTACAATAAAAACCTGTTGGAATCTACCCAGCGTGTGTCTTGGTGCTTTCTGATAAAGAACAGATGCCAGCCATAAACAGGCCAGCCATAAAACCTCAATTACCCTCTGGTATGTGAGAGCCCCTATATAAATGGGCTACAGAGAAGATTCTGGTATTCTGTACAATAAAAAACCTGTTGGAATCTACCCAGCGTGTGTCTTGGTGCTTTCTTCTGGGGAAGACTTACCCACAGCACAACTGGGAGAAGAGAATCTAACACAATCTTACCTGGGTCCTTCCAGGAGCCCCATGTCTGCCTGTCCCTCCGCTGTCTCCGTGGGGTCCATTCCGGAGGCCCCAGCCCCCACGTTGGGAGGTGCCAGTGGGGCTCCTAAGTCAGCACACAGCGGCCCAGGCTCTTCTTGGGTGGAGGCACCGTCTTGGAGATCCGGGACCTCCTCCAGATCCATGGATCTAGGCCCCGGAAGGCCCTCCGCCTTGAGCTCCATGCTCCCGTCGGCCATGGCGGTTCGGGGAGAGCGGGGCAGCCCTACACTGGGAAAGAACGTATTATATATATAATAAATGTCTATGTATCGATATAAATGTATCTCTCTCTATATATGTATTATATATAATAACTATACTTATATAATGTATATAATATATATATACATGCATATATGTTAAAAATGTATATGTATCTATATAAATGTATATCTCTCTATATATGCATTATATATAATAACATTATACAGTAGAGTCTCACTTATCCAATCCTCGCTTATCCAAGTTTCTGGATTATCCAAGCCATTTTTGTAGTCAGTGTTTTCAATATATCGTGATATTTTGGTGCTAAATTCGTAAATACAGTAATTATAACATAACATTACTGCGTATTGAACTGCTTTTTCTGTCAAATTTGTTGTAAAACATGATGTTTTGGTGCTTAATTTTTAAAATCATAACCTAATTTGATGTTTAATAGGCTTTTCCTTAATCCCTCATTATCCAAGATATTCGCTTATCCAAGGCCCGTTTAGCTTGGATAAGTGAGACTCTACTGTACTTATATAATGTATATAATATATACACATACATGCATATATATAATAAATGTATATGTATCAATACAAATGTATATATCTCTCTATATATATTATATATATAATAACATTATATAATGTTTATAATATATACACATACATGCATATATATAATGTATATGCATCGATATAAATTTATATCTCTATATGTATCATATATATAATAACATTATACTTATATAATGTATATAATATATACACATACATGCATACATATATAATACCTGTATATGTATTGATATAAATATTTACATACAATATGTATATGCTGTATATATAGTAACTTTATATGGTATTTACTTATATAACTGTATATGATATATACACTCTCACACACATATAAAACTTTATATGATATCTATCTGTATACTCAATATGCATATGCATTGTATATACCATATATACATATACATATATATATATATATATAAAAACTTTATATGATATCGAATGATCTAAACATATGTCGTATGTGTATATCATACACCATTATATGATACATATCTATATATAATATAGATTTATTTATGTATTTAAAACATTTATATTCCGCCCTTCTCACAGCAGAGTATAACATATATACGGCAAGCACTCCATAATTATAAATAGACACAAACATTAAAATCAGTTATATATAATAACTATAACAGTGGTCCCCAAACTAAGGCCCGGGGGCCGGATGCGGCCCTCCAAGGTCATTTACCTGGCCCCCGCCCTCAGTTTTATAATATAATATTTTTATATCAGTTTTAATAATATAATATATTGTATATACATATAATATTGATAATAATCTTACGTTATACAATTACTAATAGTAATACCATATAATAATATTAATTATATGGTATATATTACATATTATGTAATAGTATAGTGGTATAGTTCAATATAGTAATATATAATGCTAATATTGTGTTATGCTAATAATATAATATATTGTATGTACATACAGCTGCTCTGAGTCTCCTTCAGGGTGAGAAGGGTGGGATATAAATGTAGTAAATAAATGCAGTAAATAAATAATTAATTTTAGACTTATGCTCGGCCAAAGTCTGACATGATTTGAAGGCACACAACAACAACAACATCAACAACAACAACAATCCTAATTAACTTGACTATCTCATTGGCCTGTAGTAGGCCCACACTTTCCATTGAAATCCTAATTGGTTTATATTGGTTAAAATTGTTTTCATTTTTAAATATTGTATTGTTCTTTCGTTGTTGTTGTTGTTACACTACAAATAAGACATGTGCAGTATGCATAGGAATTTGTTTGTATTTTTTTCAAATGATAATTCGGCCCCTCAACAGTCTGAAGGATTGTGGACTGGCCCTCTGCTTAAAAAGTTTGGGGACCCCTGAACTATAATATCTATTTAGAAACTAACCTAGGCAACCAAAGACGCCTTGATATGAAAAGACAACGCAAAACTCTCATGTCCTTCAAAAATACAATTTGAGCACCGGATCATAGTATATATCATTTATATTAGCACATATCGTACCAAGTCAAGACCAGCTAACACCTCCCAACAAAGGATTCCCCCAGGGAGGAAGCAGCCAGGCTTCACAGCTGCAAGGCTATTCAATACTAATCAAGGTGGCCAATGGCAACATTCACACCTGCCTCCAACAGACAAGATATATAAACCTCACTTGCCTAGTTTCCAACAGACCTCAACCTCTGAGGATGCCTGCCATAGATGTGGGAGAAATGTCAGGAGAGAATGCTTCTGGAACATGGCCAGGCAGCCGGGAAAACTCACAGCAATCCAATATATTATATTATTAGCATAGCATAATATTAGTTATATATTATGCCTGGGTTCTATGAATTAGTCTCCAGTGTTAATATTGTATGTTTTATGTTGATTTTAACGATTGTTTTTACTGTAATTGATGTTTTTATTGGATAACTGTTTTATTGCTGTGTTTTGATATTTGATTGTTTTATCGGGCAAGGCCCCATGTAAGCCGCCCCGAGTCCCTTCGGGGAGATGGGGCGGGGTATAAAAATAAAGTTGTTGTTGTTGTTGTTGTTAGTATTCAGATAGATAGACACACACATTAAGGGGAGATATATATATATATATATATATATATATATATATATATATATATATATAAAGGGAAATCCACTATATATTACTATATTGTACTATACCACTATATTGTAATATTATTAGTAATATTACATGTAATATATAATATACAATTATAATCGTGTATTACTATTATATGGTATTACATAGCATATCATAATATTAGTATTTAGATAGATAGATAGATAGACAGACACACACATTAAGGGGATATATATTTATATTATATATATTAAGGGAAATCCACGATATATTACTATACTGTACTATACCACTATAGTGTAATATTATTAGTAATATTACATGTAATATATAATATATAATTATAATCGTGTATTACTATTATATGGTATTACATAATACAGTATTAGCATAGCATAATATTAATATTTAGATAGATAGATAGTCAGACACACACACATTAAGGGGATATATATATATATATATATACATAAAGGGAAATCCACTATATATTACTATATTATACTATAACACTATATTGTAATATTATTAGTAATATTACATGTAATATATAATACACCATTATAATCGTGTATTATTATTATTATTATATTGTATTGCATTAGAATATAATTTTTTATCCCTGAAATATGCTGCACAGTCTCATCTATTCCTGATTATGGACCATGTTAATTTATGGGATTATTGATCCTCGCCCCACCGACTGGAAGCTGTTGTATTATTATTGATTGTTATTTTTAGCGTAAAAGTTTTATTTTGTGTAATAATGTGTTTTTTATACTGTTATGTGCTGCATGTTGTTGTGTTATTGTTGGAAACCGCCCTGGGTCCCTTTTGGGAGATAAGTGCGGTATATAAATAATTATTATTATTATTATTATTATTATTATTATTATTCCTTTCTATTATTATTTCTGTAAACTTCGTAACCCAACTCTGAGGATGTCTGACTTCTCGATGGTACAATACAGACAACTTTCCAGTATTATTGTTGGAAACCGCCCTGAGTCCCTTTTGGGAGATAGGGTGGTATATAAATAAATTATTATTATTATTATTATTATTATTATTATTATTATTATTATTATTCCTTTCTATTATTATTTCTGTAAACTTCAAAACCCAAATCTGAGGACGTCTGACCTCTCGATGGTACAATACAGACAACTTTCCAGTATTATTGTTGGAAACCGCCCTGAGTCCCTTTTGGGAGATAGGGCGGTATATAAATAAATTATTATTATTATTATTATTATTATTATTATTATTATTATTATTATTCCTTTCTATTACTATTTCTGTAAACTTCGTAACCCAACTCTGAGGATGTCTGACTTCTCGATGGTACAATACAGATAACTTTCCAGTATTATTGTTGGAAACCGCCCTGAGTCCCTTTTGGGAGATAGGGCGGTATATAAATAATAATAATAATAATAATAATTATTATTATTCCTATTATTATTTCTGTAAACTTCGTAACCCAACTCTGAGGATGTCTGACTTCTCGATGGTACAATACAGACAACTTTCCAGTATTATTGTTGGAAACCGCCCTGAGTCCCTTTTGGGAGATAGGGCGTTATATAAATAAATTATTATTATTATTATTATTATTATTATTATTATTATTATTATTCCTTTCTATTATTATTTCTGTAAACTTCGTAAGCCAGCTCTGAGGATGTCTGACCTCTCGATGGTACAATACAGATAACTTTCCAGTATTATTGTTGGAAACCGCCCTGAGTCCCTTTTGGGAGCTAGGGCAGTATATAAATAAAGTTATTATTATTATTATTATTATTATTATTATTATTGTTGTTGTATATGTATTATTATTTCTTTCTATTATTATTTCTGTAAACTTTGTAACCCAACTCTGAGGATGTCTGGCTTCTCGATGGTGCAATACAGACAACTTTCCAGGTTTTGCAAACTTTGGGGAGTTTGCAAAACCCCCTCCCGGCTTTATTTTTCTTATTTGCAAAACAAATTGAAATAAAAACAATGCAAAACTTACTTCTAGGACATAAAGCGGGTTGCAAAGCATGCAGATACAGTTCTTTACTCCTGGGTTTACATGGCAAGCTTTTTGCTCCCTTCCTGTTGCCTCTCTCCTCCTCCCTTTGGAGTGGTCACATGCTCCACTAAAGGATCATGGGAAATGGAGTTCTGTTCCAGCTCTGCTATTATTTATTTATTATATTATTTATTATTCACCCTGAAGGGGACTCAAAGCGGCTTAAAAATCAAATGTACATACAATATATTATTAGCATAGCACAATATAAGCATTAAATTACTATACTGTACTATAATATTATATGGTAATATTATTAGTAATATTACATTTAATAATAATAATAATGATAAACTTTATTTATACCCCACCACCATCTCCCCAACGGGGACTCGGGGCGGCTTACATGGGGCCATGCCCAGAACAATACAATATAACAAAATATAATAGAACAACAAATCTTAACACATTAAACAACACATATTATTATAATATATAATCTATATATATAAAAGAGTGATGGCATCACGGCAGCGGACAAAACAACAAAAGTAAACACCCCACAACCTCAAAAATTGACAGCACAACCCCTCATCCATGCCTCTAGGTTGATAACAACAAAAAGAAAGGAATAATTGTTTTTATCCAATTGCTGCCAGTTAGAAGGCTAAGCTCCGCTCACTTGGTCTCCTAGCAACCCACTCAGCCCAGGGGACCCTTTACCTTAACAACCACCAATTCCTCAATACTTTATTTCCCATACCACCATACTTCGCCACAGCAACGGGTGGCCGGGCACAGCTAGTTATATTATATAATATATAATTAATATTATTATAAGCTGAAGGAGATGAATTCCTTGGGCATTATTTGAATCTAAGAGCACTCTGAACTCCACCAACAATGGACCTGGAACTCACTTGGTACACAAAACCCCCAACAAAAAATACTGGATTGATATGAGTTGTAGTTCACCTACATCCAGAGCGCACTAAGAACCCAAACAATGATGAATCTGGACCAAACTTGGTATGCAGACCCGATATATCGACATTTGAATGCTGGTGGGTTTTGAGGGGAATTGGCATGGACATTTTGGAGTCATGGTTACTGGGATTTATAGTTCACCTGTAATCAACAAGCACTCTGTACTCCACCAGTGATGGAATGGGACTGAACCCCACCCATAATGCATCCAGAGCAAAATTCCCCAATATCACAAACTTTAAGTTCTGATGCGAGTTTCTGGGGGTTAACCTGGCATGATATGAGTTGTAGTTCACATTATACATTCTATCTATGATAAATTATTATTATTATTATTATTTATTTACTACATTTATATCCCGCTCTTCTCACCCCGAAGGGGACTCAGAGCGGCTTACAAATCAAATGAACATACAATATATTATTAGAATAGCACAATATATGCATTTAATTACTATATTGTACTATATCATTATTAGTAATACTACATTTTAATATATAATATATACCGTATATACTCAAGTATAAGCCGATCCGAATATAAGCCGAGGCACCTAATTTTACCACAAAAAAACTGGGAAAACATTGACTCCAGTATAAGCCGTGAGTGGTACATTTCAGAAATAAAAATAGATACCAATAAAATTACATTAATTGAGGAATCAGTAGGTTAAATGTTTTTGAATATTTACATCAAGCTCAGATTTAAGATAAGACTGTCCAACTCTGATCAAATCATTATTCTCATCTTCTTCAATGTAAATGTGCTTATATATCCTTTTAATAATAATAGAGTAAAATAATACATGTAATAATAATAAATGCAGGAAAATAATACAAGTAATAATAAAGGAAAATAATAAATGCAATCATAATAATAATATCAGAGTGAAATAATAAATGTATTAATACCAATAATAATAGAGAAAAATAATAAATGCACCATATATTCTCGAGTATAAGCTGACCCAAATATAAGCTAGCCAGGACCCTCACCCGAGTATAAGCTGAGGGGGGCTTTTTCAGTCTTAAAAAAAGGGCTGAAAAACTAGGCTTATACTCGAGTATATACAGTAATTAATATTATTATATTGCATTATTAGTAGTATAATATTGTATTCCATTATAATATTATTATCAATATTATATGTATATGCAATATATTATATATTTATAAATTTTAATAATTATTATTATTTATAAATATTATTATCTATATATATAAAATGATAAAGTTGTTTGCGCAGTGACTATAACAACAAAACTAAACATCCCAGAAATACGAAATTTGGCAACACAATGCAAAAGGCTTGCCTCCAGGTTACAACAACACAACCACACCACAAAACCACAATCCAGACCCACAAAACTCACAACAACGCATCATGCAGTAACAACACAACTAAACGCCCCAGAAATACAAAATTTGGCAACACAATGCAAAAGCCTTGCCTCCCGGTTGTAACAACACAACCACACCACAAAACCACACAGGACCCACAAAACTCACAACAGCGCATCGTGACTATAACAACACAACTAAATGCCCCAGAAATACGAAACTTGGCAACACAACGCAAAAGCCTTCCCTCCAGGTTGTAACAACACAACCACACCACAAAACCACAATCCGGATCCATAAAACTCACAACAACGCATCGTGACTATAACAACACAACTAAACGCCCCAGAAATACGAAACTTGGCACACAACTAAACGCACCAGAAATATAAAACTTAACAACACAACGCAAAAGCCTTGCCTCCCGGTTGTAACAACACAACCACACCACAAAACCACAATCCGGACCCACAAAACTCACAACAATGCATCATGACTATAACAACACAACTAAACGTCCTAGAAATACGAAACTTGGCACACAACTAAACGCCCCAGAAATATAAAACTTGACAACACAACGCAAAAACCTTGCCTCCCGGTTGTAACAACACAACTACACCACAAAACCACAATCCGGACCCACAAAACTCACAACAACGCATCGTGACTATAACACAACTAAACGCCCCAGAAATACAAAATTTGAACACAAAACGCAAAAGCCTTGCCTCCCAGTTGTAAGAACACAACCACAACACAAAACCACAATCCAGACCCACAAAACTCACAACAACGCATCATGACTATAACAACACAACTAAACGCCCCAGAAATACAAAACTTGGCAACACAACACAAAAGCATTCCCTCCCGATTGTAACAACACAACCACACCACAAAACCACAATCCGGACCCACAAAACTCACAACAACGCATTGTGACTATAACAAATACAAAATTTGACAACACAACTCATCCACCTCCCCAATCCCTACATTCACACTTGGCCTCCAAAAAAACAATTACAATAATAACAATGACAACAACAACAACAATAAGAATCAACACCATCACAGGCAAGAAACAGCCAGGCACTGAGGCTGAGAAGCCAGTCAGTGCTACAGTGGGCCTCCAAAAAACAATACAGTAGCATTTAACTTATCCAACCTTCATGACCACTACAACAACAACAATAATAAACACATACACAGGCAAAACAAAAAAAAGACTATTGTACCACAATAAAAATATAAATCGCACTCAGCAGAATCAGACATTACAATTAACAACAAACCAAAGACAACAGGGATCTCAAGCAATTATCAATCAACACAAAAACTGAAGAAGGTAACAGACTTCAAATACTACTACAGTAGAGTCTCCCTTTTCCAAGCCTCGCTTATCCAAGCTTCTGCATTATCCAAGCCATTTTTGTAGTCAATGTTTTCAATATATCGTGATATTTTGATGCTAAATTTGTAAATACAGTAATTACAACATAACATTCCTGCATATTGAACTACTTTTTCTGTCAAATTTGTTGTCTAACATGATGGTTTGGTGCTTAATTTGTAAAACCATAACCTAATTGTCAAGGACAGAACGCCACAAGATTCAAAGTAACAGAGTTTATTAGATTACAGAACTCAAAAATGCCCGTAAAAACACAAGGGCCAGGCAGTTTTTGCCTTTAAGCGCAAAAAGGGGACAAAAGTAAATGTTCAAAAGATAAACCGGATTAAACCGGAGTTTAATCCGGGTAAAAACAAACTGCTTGCTTCAGCCTAGGTATTAACAGAACGAAAGCCAAGGAACAAAAAATACAAAGAATGCAACTAATTGGCAGCAGATTCCTCTCTGCTGCCAGCACTGTGCTTAGAGTAACTTGCGTCGCTCCCACACACACACAGTAGACAGGATCTCCAACACGAGCAATTCAGCCAAGGATTGTAGAAGTAGAGTAGACCAGTTCCGTTCCGTAGATCAAAGCCAGAAGCAGACGTTTGTAGTTTTTCCAAGTCCAAGAAGGGGGGGGAAGACAAGCCGTGGTCAGTTCAGTCCGGGTTCTCAAAGCAGGAGATGGCGTCCGTCAGAAAGACGACGGAAGGTCAAGCTAATAAGAGTAAGCACAGGTTTGCACAAACAAATGCCCACACAATCCCTCCCGCCGTCTGACCCTGGATTCCAATCAACTTACGTCTCAGCACAGGAAAGTACACAAGTCTTCAGGGAAGCGTCCCACACACACACACGAATCCCAAGCGTTTGCCCAGATTACCTTGCCCGACGCAATTTGCAATTGCTCCCAAGCCCCATTTTATGCCAGTTACAAATCTTCATCACTATCAGCTGCCCTCCTTAACCCGGGCGTTTCCTCATCACTTTCCTCGTCAGAGCTGGAACACCTCTGACTACGCCCAACAGCATCTCCAGCTGTGGATCCCGTCCCATCCCTCCAGCTACGCCATGGGTCTAATCCTGAAGGTCCCCATTCATCTTCTGTCCCATCATGGCCAGTGGCCCCCAATTCCTCCCTTACCCGAGTCCAATCCATCTCATCCTCCTCTGAGCTAACCAGCCCTTCCTCCATTCTCTCCGTGAACCCTTCGAAAGACTCTTCGTCAGAGGGTGCTGCAAATATGTCTCGCAGTCTTTTTCTCTCTCGCTCCTCGAGAGTATCCGACTCTCGAGGAGTCTTACGCCCACGCCTGTCAGAAACAGAGCCACGAGGCTCAATCATAACACTATCCCCTCTCACAAAGGCCTCCTCCCCCGATGGCGGAGAAGTGGCAGTGATACCCTCCGCTATAGCACCACGACGACTAGAGGTATCAAGTTTCAACAGCGAACGATGAAAGACTGGATGAACCTTTAAACTAGACGGTAAACGCAAACGAAACGCAACAGAAGAAATCTTTTTAACGATAGGAAAGGGACCCAAATACCGAGGCGCAAACTTTCCCCCAGCCTGTTTAATATGTTTGGAAGATAACCACACCAAATCCCCTTCTTCCAACTCCTCCCCTGCCTGCCTGTGGCGGTCAGCCTGAGTCTTCTGCGTTGCCTTAGCTTCCAACAGTAAGCGACGGGCAACATCATGCAATGCAGCCATTTCCGTAGAACGGTACACAGGGTCCGAAGAGACCACATTGGTCGACGGCGCCACACCTCCCCGTGGGTGAAAGCCATAAGTAAGCTCAAACGGCGTATGCTGACTAGACGTGTGCACCGCATTGTTGTAAGCAAATTCCGCCACCGGTAACCACTTCACCCAAGCCGTGGGTTGATCTAAACAAAAACAACGCAAATATTGCTCTAAGAGCCCATTAACCCGTTCCGACTGTCCATCCGTTTGCGGATGGAAGGCGGACGACACGTTTAACTTAGTCCCCAAGCACTCATGGAAGTGTTTCCAAAAGCGTGACACAAATTGCGGAGCCCTATCGGAAATAATCACCTCGGGCGCTCCGTGCAAGCGATAGATGTGCTTTGTAAATAGTAAGGCCAACGTAGGGGCCGCCGGAATGGTTGAACAAGGAATAAAATGAGCCAGTTTACTAAATAAATCCACCACCACCCAAATGCAAGTATAACCCCCAGACTTAGGCAAATCTGAAATGAAATCCATGGAAATGATTTGCCATGGCCTCTCCGGAACAGGTAAAGACGACAACAACCCTCTAGGGCGCCCAACAGGCGTCTTACTTTGCTGGCAAACGGCGCAGCTGTCACAAAAACGCAGAATGTCTTGCCGCATCTTTGGCCACCAGTAGCTCCTGGTGATAAGCTGTACGGTCTTGAACCTGCCAAAGTGCCCAGCCATGGGTTCGTCATGGTGGGCTCTAATCACCTCCAACCTGAGGGCCCCCACTGGTACGTAAACCTGCCCCCTACGCACCAATACCCCGTCTTGATCTTGGAGATGCGGCAGTATGGTACGGTTACCTGCTGAGAGCAACATCAGTTGCTCCTGAGTCCACACATCATCTTTCTGAGCCTCAAGGATCTGGTCATGTAACCCGAGCTCATTATCTACAACACACAGCGAGGCAGTAGGCAAGATGGTCTGACATACTACCTGCTCATTGGTCTTAAATTCTGGCTTGCGGGATAAAGCATCGGCCCGCAAGTTTGCCTTCCCCTCCACGAACTGCACCTTGAAGTTAAACCTGGAGAAAAACAAAGCCCAGCGAATTTGACGCTGGTTTAACTTCTTTGCTGTTTGCAAGTGCTCTAAGTTCTTATGATCAGACCTGACCACGATCTGGTGCCGTGCCCCTTCAAGCCAGTGCCGCCACACCTCAAACGCCACCTTAATCGCCAACAACTCCTTCTCCCATATGGTATAGTTCTGCTCGAAGGGTGTTAGTTGCCGCGAGTAAAATCCACAGGGACGCAAGGTCCCTGAGGAATCCTTCTGAGACAATACAGCCCCCAACGCGTAGCTAGAAGCGTCCGCTTCTACCACGAACGGTTTGTCAACATCAGGATGGGTTAGTATGTTGTCCGATTGAAAACTAGACTTAAGTTGTAGAAATGCCTCGTGAGCTTCCCGCCCCCACACAAATGGCTGTTTCTTGCGCAGAAGCTGCGTCAAAGGTACCGTGAGCTTTGCAAAATTCGGAATAAACTCCCGGTAGTAATTAGCGAAACCTAAGAACCTTTGTACATCCTTCTTAGTCTTCAGCTCCTGCCATGAGTTGACGGCGTCAACCTTATGTGGGTCCATTTTAAGTTCCCTACCTGACACTACATGACCTAGGAACTCCACTTCAGGCACATGAAAGACGCACTTGGAAGCCTTGGCGAAAAGCCCATTAGCCCGCAGTCGGTGCAGAACCTGCTTGACATGTTGACGATGTTCTTTCTCGTCCTTAGAAAAAATCAAGATATCATCCAAATAAATCACTAAAAATTGGTCAATTAGGTCCCTGAACACATCGTTCATGAACCTCTGGAAGACCGCAGGAGCATTACAAAGCCCAAAAGGCATGACTCGGAACTCGTGGCATCCGAAACACGTGTTAAATGCCGTCTTCCATTCATCCCCTTCCCGTATACGGATTAAGTTATAGGCCCCCCGCAGGTCAAGCTTGGTAAAGACCTTAGCCCCTTGCACCCTTGATAACAGTTCCGAGATTAAAGGGAGCGGGTACCTATCCCGAATGGTGTATTTGTTTAGGATCCGATAGTCGCAGACCAGCCTAAGTTCCCCAGTCTTTTTGGCTACAAAGAATACTGGTGCCGCAGTTGGAGAACTAGATGGGCGAATAAACCCCTTGGCTAAATTTTCATCTAGAAACTCCCGCAAAGCTTGCCTTTCCGGTACAGTCAAGGCATACAGCCTCCCTGCTGGCAGTTTCGCACCTTCTGCCAACTTGATGGCGCAATCATATGGCCTGTGCGGTGGTAATTTGTCCGCTTCTTTTTTACAAAATACATCAGAGAACTCCCCATACTCAGCAGGCACTCCCTCCATATCAGAATGAGTAACATTTAGAGTGCAACAGTCCTGCCTCTTTAAAATCACTTTACGTGTTGCCCAATCTACTTGTGGGTTTACTACAGCTAGCCAATCCATCCCCAGGATCACATCATATCTAGGCAAGCTCGTAATATCCCACACAAACGTTCCCGTTACTCCCTGCACCTCCCACGTTACTGCCGAGGTTTCCTGGTTAACCACCCCAGTCTCCAGCAGTCTCCCATCTGCTCCTTCCACCCACACGTCGCATGCCTTGCGCACCTTAGGAATGCCATGCTTCTTAGCAAACTCAATATCTACATAAGAGACCGTGGCTCCTGAGTCCAGCAGTGCCAGAGTAGAAACAAGTTCCCTTCCCCCAACAGATAATGTAATGGGTACGAAAACATGCTTCCTCCCCTCAGTTGACTGCTTGAGGAGCCCTAGTGCGTTGGACTCACGTCGCACTAGGGCTGGCCTTTTCCCGAAAGCTGGGAAGGTTTCACATTACAACTTTTGGCAAAATGCCCAGCATTCCCACAGTACAAACACAAGCCCAGCTGCCTCCTACGGCTCTTTTCTTCTGTAGACAGCTTTTTAAAGACCCCAAGCTCCATGGGCTCTTCCCCCATCACCACAGGTGCCCTGGTTACATGCATGGGTGGCGCACACATTGCTTTTGAGTGTTTACGAGCCTCGAACCTTGCGTCTAAACGCAGCACCTTAGCTACTAAGGCGTCCCAGCTTTCAGCCGGCTCCAAGCGTGCTAATTCATCCTGGAGCATATCACTTAACCCGGCAGTAAATAAAAGCATGAATGCATTTTCCCCCCAATCCAGCTGGTGGCGATACAGGTTAAACTTATTTAAGTAATCCAAAACAGTCCCCTTTCCCTGTTTCAACCGATACAGAGCCCACCCAGCGTTCTCCGTGCGGAGAGGATCCCCAAAAGTATCAGTTAACAATTTTTTGAAATTATTTAAATTGTCCTTGACTGGGTCATTTCCCAAAATTAAATTAGTGGCCCATTGTCCTGCGGGACCGGTCAACAAACTCAAAATAAAAGCCACCTTACTAGTGTCAGTAGGAAAAGCATGAGCACTGAGCTGAGAAAAATAAAGCTCCACTTGTGCCAAAAAGGTTGGCAACTTGCACCTGGTTCCGTCAAAGCGTTCAGGAGTCAAAACATGTCCTTTCACAGCAAAAGCTGTTTGGCTTACGGTAAAGGCCGTTTGCAATTGGTCTACTTTGGCTCTTAACTCATCCATCGTCTTCCTGACGGGTTTATTGCTGCAATAAACTTTTTATGGGCGTCGGGCAATCTGTCAAGGACAGAACGCCACAAGATTCAAAGTAACAGAGTTTATTAGATTACAGAACTCAAAAATGCCCGTAAAAACACAAGGGCCAGGCAGTTTTTGCCTTTAAGCGCAAAAAGGGGACAAAAGTAAATGTTCAAAAGATAAACCGGATTAAACCGGAGTTTAATCCGGGTAAAAACAAACTGCTTGCTTCAGCCTAGGTATTAACAGAACGAAAGCCAAGGAACAAAAAATACAAAGAATGCAACTAATTGGCAGCAGATTCCTCTCTGCTGCCAGCACTGTGCTTAGAGTAACTTGCGTCGCTCCCACACACACACAGTAGACAGGATCTCCAACACGAGCAATTCAGCCAAGGATTGTAGAAGTAGAGTAGACCAGTTCCGTTCCGTAGATCAAAGCCAGAAGCAGACGTTTGTAGTTTTTCCAAGTCCAAGAAGGGGGGGGAAGACAAGCCGTGGTCAGTTCAGTCCGGGTTCTCAAAGCAGGAGATGGCGTCCGTCAGAAAGACGACGGAAGGTCAAGCTAATAAGAGTAAGCACAGGTTTGCACAAACAAATGCCCACACAATCCCTCCCGCCGTCTGACCCTGGATTCCAATCAACTTACGTCTCAGCACAGGAAAGTACACAAGTCTTCAGGGAAGCGTCCCACACACACACACGAATCCCAAGCGTTTGCCCAGATTACCTTGCCCGACGCAATTTGCAATTGCTCCCAAGCCCCATTTTATGCCAGTTACAAATCTTCATCACTATCAGCTGCCCTCCTTAACCCGGGCGTTTCCTCATCACTTTCCTCGTCAGAGCTGGAACACCTCTGACTACGCCCAACAGCATCTCCAGCTGTGGATCCCGTCCCATCCCTCCAGCTACGCCATGGGTCTAATCCTGAAGGTCCCCATTCATCTTCTGCCCCATCATGGCCAGTGGCCCCCAATTCCTCCCTTACCCGAGTCCAATCCATCTCATCCTCCTCTGAGCTAACCAGCCCTTCCTCCATTCTCTCCGTGAACCCTTCGAAAGACTCTTCGTCAGAGGGTGCTGCAAATATGTCTCGCAGTCTTTTTCTCTCTCGCTCCTCGAGAGTATCCGACTCTCGAGGAGTCTTACGCCCACGCCTGTCAGAAACAGAGCCACGAGGCTCAATCATAACACTAATTTGATGTTTAATAGGCTTTTCCTTAATCCCTCCTTATTATCCAAGATATTCGCTTATCCAACCTTCTGCTGGCCTGTTTAGCTTGGATAAGTGAGACTCTACTGTACTAATGTGAGTATAAAGAAAGGTGGAGGTCACAGCATAAATACAACCTAATGTAGACTGACCAACACCACCAGACTAAGCCACAGCAACGCGTGGCTGGGCACAGCTAGTTATATTATAAAAAGTTATATTTGGGTATACGGTGTATAGGAACTTATAAATGATATATATCAATATATATAATATAATGCGCAATATAAACGTGACATCCCTTTATTAACTTGATTCAAGGGACTATTATGGTCCTGGGCCCACTTTTTCTGCGCAACAGAACACCCTGTTTTCTTTCTCAGTTTCCGAAGATCAAGTTCCCTCCAAAAAGGCAGGGATTGTGTTCCCTTTAATAATCCATGCGCTTCTTTTCTATTGGTTCCCAAAGGCCTGACACCGAAGAAGGGAGAGAATACAGGAAAACAGGACAGTGAAAAGAGAATAGAAGAAAGGAAGGAAATACATATATATGAGGTCACAAAGAGTCGGAATTGACTGAATGAATAAACAACAACAAAGAGGCCTAAGAAAAGAGAGCAAAGGGAATTGGAAGGAAGAGAGAAAATAAAATAATAATAATCTTTGTTTCTATCCCACCCCATCTAATAATAATAATAATACAGTAATAATAATGATCTTTGTTTCTATCCCGCCCCATCTAATAATAAAAATAATAATAATAATCTTTTTTTCTATCCCGCCCCATCTAATAATAATAATAATAATAATAATTTTATTTCTATCTCGCCCCACCTAATAATAATAATAATAATAATACACAGTCCTAGAAACTTGGGAAGTGTTCGACTTGTGATTTTGTGATATGAAATCCAGCATATCTATCTTGTTTGCTGTGTCATAATAAAATAATAATGTTTGTTTCTGTCCCGCCCCATCTAATCATCATCATCATCATCTTTGTTTCTATTCTGCCCCATCTAATAATAATAATAATAATAATCTTTGTTTCTATTCCGCCCCATCTAATAATAATAATAATAATAATAATAATGTTCTTTGTTTCTATCCCGCCCCATCTAATAATAATAATAACCTTTGTTTCTATCCTACCCCATCTAATAATAATAATAATGATCTTTGTTTCTATCCCGCCCCTTCTAATAATAATAATAAATGTTTGTTTCTATCCCGCCCCTTCTAATAATAATAATAATAATAATAATAATAAATGTTTGTTTCTATCCCGCCCCATCTAATCATCATCATCATCATCATCATCATCATCATCATCATCATCATCATCTTTGTTTCTATCCCGCCCCATCTAATAATAATAATAATAATAATAATAATAATAATAATAATAATCTTTGTTTCTGTTCCGCCCCATCTAATAATAAAAATAATAATAATCTTTGTTTCTATCCCGCCCCATCTAATAATAATAATAATCTTTATTTCTATCTCACCCCTTCTAGTAATAATAATAATAATCTTTGTTTCTTTGTTTCTATCCTACCCCATCTAATAATAATAATAATAATCTTTGTTTCTGTTCCGCCCCATCTAATAATAATTATTATTATCTTTGTTTCTATCCCACCCCTTCTAGTAATAATAATAATAATGATCTTTGTTTCTGTTCCGCCCCATCTAATAATAAAAATAAAAATAATCTTTGTTTCTATCCCGCCCCATCTAATAATAATAATCTTTATTTCTATCCCGCCCCTTCTAGTAATAATAATAATAATAATAATCTTTGTTTCTATCCTACCCCATCTAATAATAATAATAATAATAATCTTTGTTTCTGTTCCACCCCATCTAATAATAATAATTATTATCTTTGTTTCTATCCCACCCCTTCTAGTAATAATAATAATAATAATAATAATAATCTTTGTTTCTGTTCCGTCCCATCTAATAATAATAATAATCTTTTTTTCTATCCCGCCCCTTCTAGTAATAATAATAATAATAATCTTTATTTCTATCCCGCCCCTTCTAGTAATAATAATAATCATCATAATCATCTTTGTTTCTTTTTTTCTATCCTACCCCATCTAATAATAATAATAATAATCCTTGTTTCTGTTCCGCCCCATCTAATAATGATTATTATCTTTGTTTCTATCCCGCCCCTTCTAGTAATAATAATAATAATCTTTGTTTCTATCCTACCCCATCTAATAAGACGGGGTGGGTTAGAAATAAAGATTATTATTGTTATTATTAGATGGGGCGGGATAGAAAAGATTATGATTACTGTTATCAGAAGGGGTGGGATAGAAACGAAGATCATTATTATTATTAGATGGGATGGGATAGAAATAAAGATTATTATTATTAGATGGGATAGAATAGAAACAAAGATTATTATTATTATTATTAGATGGGGCGGGATAGAAACAAATATTATTATTATTATTATTAGATGGGGTAGGATAGAAACAAAGATTATTATTATTATTACTGGAGGGGTTAGGGTTAGGAAATTGAGTTTCTGGGAGTTGTAGTTCACCCATAACCAGGGAAACTGTGACCTCCACTGATGATGGACGAGGACCAAATTTGGCACAAAGAACCCCCAGGACTAACCCAACCTAATGGAGGGGTTTGAAGGGACTGACTCACCCTACCAAACTTGCCCAACATCACAAACTTTAAGTACTGATGGAGTTTCTGGGGTGTAACCTAACCTGACAGGATGTGTTGAAGATGGAGAACACGGAACTACATTTCCCAGCACGCTCTGCGCCAATATTGACGTTGCAGTGACGTCACCCGCCGGCATGGCTACCTCGGCGCTCGGGCCTAGGCTGGCTCTGCGGGTCCGGGGCTTCTTCTTCTCGCTCTGGCCCGGCTTGGGGACCAGGAGCTACGCCAGGAAGGCCGGTAAGCTAAGGGGACGATGGGAGTTGTAGCCCGGCCCATTTTGGGCCTCGGGAGGGAGAGAAGGCCTTCGTTCTCCCTGAGGTAAAAGCCGTCGAGCAGCAACGCGTTTTTGCGCATGCTCAGAACGAAGGCCTTCTTCGTTTGCGCATGCTCAGAAGCAACCCGTGCTTCGTTCTCCCTGAGGTAAAAGGCGCCCAAACAGAACGCGGTCTCTGCGCATGCTCAGAAGGAAGGCCTTCTTCGTCTGCGCATGCTCAGAAACAACCCGTGCTTCGTTCTCCCTGAGGTAAAAGCCGTCGAACCACAACGCGGTTCTGCGCATGCTCAGAAGGAAGGTCTTCTTCGTCTGCGCATGCTCAGAAGCAACCCGTGCGTCGTTCTCCCTGAGGTAAAAGGTGCCCAAACAGAACGCCATTCTGCGCATGCTCAGAAGGAAGGCCTTCTTCGTTCGCGCATGCTCAGAAGCAACCCGTGCGTCGTTCTCCCTGAGGTAAAAGGTGCCCAAACAGAACGCGGTTCTGCGCATGCTCAGAAGGAAGGCTCTCTTTGTCTGCGCATGCTCAGAAGGAAGGCCCTCTTCGTTTGCGCATGCTCAGAAACAACCTGGGCTTCGTTCTCCCTGAGGTAAAAGGTGCCCAAACAGAACGCGGTTCTGCGCATGCTCAGAAGGAAGGCTCTCTTTGTCTGCGCATGCTGAGAAGGAAGGCCCTCTTCGTTTGCGCATGCTCAGAAACAACCTGGGCTTCGTTCTCCCTGAGGTAAAAGGCGACCAAACAGAAACTCAGAAGGAAGGCCTTCTTCGTTTGCGCATGTTCAGAAGCAACCCGTAAAAGCCGTCGAACTACAACGCGGTTCTGCGCATGCTCAGAAGGAAGGCCTTCTCCGTCTGTGCATGCTCAGAGGCAACCTGTGCTTTCTTTTCTTGTCAGTGACCAAGTCGAAGGGGAAAGGCGTCGCCAAGGAGGCCCTGCAAGGCCCCGAAGTCTGCAAGGACCCCGTCCTGCTCACCACCCACGCCATGGGGGCCAATATCTACAAGGAGGGGCCCCCAGTGGCCCTCAAGCCCGATGCCGAATACCCAGAATGGTATTATTACTGCTATTATTGTTATAGTAGGCCCTAGGTTCACCTCATAGGCAGGTGACACATAACATATATCATCATCATCATCATCATCATTATTATAGTAGACACACTATTTGCTAGATAGGCTGGTGACACATAAATAATAATAATAATAATAATAATAATTATAGTAAACACTCAGTTTACTAGATAGGCAGGTGACACATAAAATATAATAATAATAATGATAATAATAATAATAGGCATTGTTTACTAGATAGGCAGGTGACACATATAATATATAATATAATAATAGTAGGCACTGTTTACTAGATTGGCAGGTGGCACATAAAATATATTATTATTATTATTATTATTATTATAGTAGACACGCTGTTTACTAGATAGGCAGGTGACACATATATAATATAATAATAGTAGGCACTGTTTACTAGATTGACAGGTGACACATAAAATACATTATTATTATTATTATAGTAGACACACTTTACTAGATAGGCAGATGACACATAAAATACATTATTATTATTATTATTATTATTATTATTATTATTATTATTATAGTAGACACACTGTTTACTAGATAGGCAGGTGACACATAAAATATATAATAATAATAGTAGGCACTGTTTACTAGATAGGCAGGTGACACATAAAATATATTATTATTATTATTATTGTAGACACACTGCTTACTAGATAGACAGGTGACACATAAAATATATAATATAATAATAATAATAATAGGCACTGTTTACTAGATAGGCAGGTGACACATAAAATTTATTATTATTATTATTATTATTATTATTATTATTGTAGACACACTGCTTACTAGATAGACAGATGACACATAAAATATATTATCATTATCATCGTTATTATAGTAGACACACTGTTTAATAGATAGGCAGGTGACACATAAAATATAATAATAATAATAATAATAATAATAATAATAATAATAATAATAATAATAGGCACTGTTTACTAGATAGGCAGGTGACACATAAAATATATTATTCTATAATAATTACTATATTATATTATTATAATATAGTATTATTATAGTAGGCACTCTGTTTACTAGATAGGCAGGGAACACATAAAATATAGTATTATATAATAATTATTATATTATTATATGTTGTTATTATTATAGGAGGCAGTCTGTTCACCAGATAGGCAGGTAACACATCTAATGTATTATTACCAAACCAGATTATGCAATGCTTTTGACACGAAATAAATAAATAAACCAAACCAGATAGGCACGTATTATTTTTACAGTAGGCACTCTGTTCATCAGATAGGAAGGTGACACATAAAATATATTATTATATATTAATTATTATTATGGCAGGCACTCTGTTCACCAGATTGGCAGGTGACACATATAATATATATTATTATTATATATTATAATATATTATTATTATAGTAGGCACGCTATTCACCAGATAGGCAGGTAACACATAAAATATATAATATTGTATTCATATATTATTATTATTATAATATATTATTATAGTAGGCACAATGTTCACCAGATAGGTATCATATATTATTATATAATATTGTATTCATATATTATTACAATATATTATTATTATAGTAGGCACGCTGTTCACCAGATAGGCAGGTAACACATAAAATATATAATTATATAATAATTATTATCATTACAATTGATACTTAGTTAACCACATAGACAAGCAACACATCCAATGTATAATAAAAATGTAGACTCTTTAAGTTAACAAATAAACTGTATTATGTTGTTGTTGTTATTAATTTTTTTTATGTTGTTGTGGTCCCAGTATTCTCTGTTAACTGGAATGACACCCATAGAGTTGTGATGGCTGTGTTCTCCATTTCTCCCCTCTGTCCTTCCCTCCCAGGCTTTTCCAGATGCATATTGGGCCCCCGAAGAAGCTGGAGGAGTTGGATCCGGAGACTATGGAGTACTGGCGCCATTTGCGGAGGCAAACCACCCGGCAGCGGAACAAGTTGCGCAAAGGCCGGCCGTTTTGAGCCCGAGCTTGGCAGGCAAAGCTCAGGCGGACTCAAAAGTGGACTGATTCCTGTGCCATTGCTCTTTGTGTTTTCGGTGTAAATGTCAATTAATAAACAGTCGTTCTGATATCTGCCTACTGATCTGTCTAGAAAGGATTAGCTCCTGGCTTCTGGGTCTGTATCTATGCAGTGCTCAGATGCAGCCAGAAGAGGGCAGTCTAGAGATAGAAAGGATTAGCTCCTGGTCTTTAGATTTGTATGGATGTAATGCTCAGGTACGACTACAAGAGAGCAGTATAGAGATAGAAAGGATTAGCTCCTGGTCTTTAGATTTGTATGGATGTAATGCTCAGGTACGACTACAAGAGAGCAGTATAGAGACAGAAAGGATTAGCTCCTGGTCTTTAGGTTTTCTATGGATGGGATACTCAGGTACAACCACAGGGTAGTATAGAGATAGAAAGGATTAGCTCCTGATTTTTAGGTTTGTATGGATGTAATGCTTAGGTACGACTACAAGAAAACAGTCTAGAGATAGAAAGGATTAGCTCCTGATTTTTAGATTTGTATGGATGTAATGCTCAGGTACAACCACAAGAGGGCAGTATAGAGATAGAAAGGATTAGCTCCTGATCTCTAGGCTTGTAAATATGCTCGGATGCAGACACAAGGGGGCAGTATATAGATAGAAAGGATTATCACTAGTCTCTAGGTGTGAATGTGCAGTGCTCAGGGGCAGCCACAAGAGTGCAGTATATAGAAAGGATTAGCTCCTGGCCTGTATGTATGCAATAATCAGGAGTAGCCACAAGAGTGCAGTATAGAGATAGAAAGGATTAGCTACTTGTCTATTGCTATGTATGTGTGCAATGCTCAGATGCAGGCACAAGAGGGCAGTATATGGATAGAAAGGATTAGCTCCTGGCCTGTATGTATGCAATACTCAAGTGTAGCCACAAGAGTGCAGTATATAGATAGAAAGTATTAGCTACTGGCCTGTATGTATGCAATAGATGTAGACACAAGAGTGCAGTATATAGATAGAAAGGATTAGCTACTGGCCTGTATGTATGCAATAGATGTAGACACAAGAGGGCAGTATAGAGATAGAAAGGATTAGCTACTGGTCTATGGCTATGTGTGGGTTCACTTCTCAGATGTGACCATAAGAGGGTAATATAGAGATAGAAAGGATTAGTTAGCTCCTGGCCTCTAGTTCTGTATGCAGTGCTCAAATGCAGCCACAAGAGAGCAGTATACAGCTAGAAAGGATAAGTAACTAATTGGCTATTATTAGTTTGGGGAACAAACAAGTATCAAAACAAGGGAGAAAGCCTTTGAGTCCAATTTAGTACAAGGTAAAACCTTTATTACAACTTTTTTGTCATTGATAGGTATACAACATCTGAAAGACAAGA
Source organism: Anolis carolinensis (assembly GCF_035594765.1). Lineage (NCBI taxonomy): Eukaryota > Metazoa > Chordata > Lepidosauria > Squamata > Anolidae > Anolis > Anolis carolinensis. Next base: position 34,758,136 of record NW_026943818.1, on the reverse strand, counting down.
GAATGGGGAGAAAGGGGAGAAAACAAAAACAGGTCATTGCCTTGTTATAAAAATGTCACATTTATTGCTACAGTACTGTTATATACAGGACAGTTCTCCAAAGTCTACTTCTTTTTTTTATTTATTATTCTTATTTATTTAAAAAAAGTTAAGGATTATTTAAAAATTTCCAAATAATCCAGCCAGCGGTGTGTGGTTTTTTTCTCTCTCTCTCTAAATTTTCTTTTCTTGACGCTTGTATAAAATTATTTTATTTTGTTTTGTTTTTTATTTAAAAAAACGAACACAATCCGTATCTTGAGGCACTCGGAAAACACCATTTGAACCTCCCCGTAAAATTGTGATTAGGTTCAAATAATTCAAAAAAAACAAAAGAGGAAAGAAAACGTCCCTCCCGCCATCCCAAATAAGCATTATTTTTTTTTTGTCGTACGTAAAAATCAGGGTTAGGCATATTTGTTTTTTTTAATATTTATACTTTTATATATATATATTTATACTATATATATATCTTTCAAAACTATAAATGTGTCATCTGATTTCACAACGAGGATTTTCAAGCCAGTTCCGGAACAGCTGGGTTTGACATGGCGTCGTCGTCTAAACGCTTTATGAACCAGAGCTGGATTGGAGTCTCCCTCCTTCCATGTCTTCCGACAAAGGACTCGTTTTTACTCATTTAGTTTTTTAAAAAATTATAAAAAAACCCCTTAATGACAACAATAACCCCAAAAAAAGAAAACCCTCAAAATCGTTCGAGAGGGCTAAAAAAATACACACCCTCCCCGCCTAAAAAAATATATCTCAGCAGGAATCAAGTTGCATTGTTTGTTCTCTGTGTCGTTTGATCCCTTCTTTTTACGTTTTCCGGAAAATTTATTTTCCTAAGACTTCTTTTATTGTTATTATTGTGTGTTTCATTTGTTTGTTTGTTTGTTTGGCTGTTTGTCCCTTTGTCGTCTCCTCAAAAGCTCCGCCTTCCCTTCCTGACCAAAATAATAATAACAATATAAATATCCTTTGGGACAACCCTGGATTACGAACATCCCTGGATTACGAACGGGGCTTCGAAGCCGTCGCCGAAATGCAGGAATACCAGAAAGTATATTGGGAGAGATTGCGGGAGAGGAAAATGGCAGACGGATGAAACCGGTTTACGGCTTGTAGTGTAGACGCGCCCTTCGAAAGGGGGGTTTCCTTCCATCCGTGGACGAAACAAGAGACATTTTCACACAATTTTTTTTTAAAAAAATAACTAAAAAAAAGTATGTTTTTGAGCTGGTGAAAAGGTTCAAGGAGAGTTGAACGGAAGCCGCTTTGGAACGAGACGGAGACTTGATGGCGACGGCAAGGAAAACGAGTGCCTTTTCTTGCATCCGAATGAGGTTCTTGCAAAACTCTCAACGTTCCTCAAGATGCCAATATCATGTTCTCCATGAGACGGATCTTCGCCGGACTTCCAGGTCCAGAAAACAATTGGGACAAATCGAGGGCACAGCCACAGGATCGTGAAGATACAGGAGAGGGTCCTGGTGGCCGATCTTCGATGAATGTCAACGGAGTCAACGCCACTCAAAAAAGGAAACACGAGTCCATCTTCGCATTTCAGGCCGTGATGATCTCACAGCCAGACATCTTCCTTGGCTTTGGATGACCAATCTAGGACCATGAGGAACATCAACGGAGTGGGTCCTCACCTCAACCTGAGTTTGAGGGCTCATCTTCTTCGGTGGAACGTCAAGAGGCCTCAGATAAGAAGCAATGAGCATCTTCCTTCGTTTTGCTGGACCGATTTGGTCCAACTTGGGCGTCTTCCATGGATTCTTGATCTCCAGCTTTTGTTTTTCCCTTGTGGTGGTGATTACTGTGATCGATGGACTTCGCTGATTTCTCGATTTGATTCCCCAGCAACTACGTCTCCCAGCTCTGTCAACTGATCCCTTGCGTCACTCAGAGAAAGCTCCTGAAATTCAAGGAGTCCCCTCAAATCTTCTGCAGATGCTCGTTGAGTTTTTCTTCCCGTTCCTTGAAGATTGCGAATGTGGTGCTGACGCTACAATCTGCCAGATGAATGTAGCTGGGACACTCCGCCCACAAAATCGAAGGATCTTCTGCAGCTGCAATCAGGTACTTGTTTGGTGTTCTTCATAACTGCGGAGGTTGTGTTGACTCTACAATCTTGGCATCATGGATGATTTGTAAGGTCAACATCCAAGTCCCTTGTTCCACAGCTATGACCCGACATTGTCTTCGTTGAGTACTCTTGACCACGTCAGGGCCAGACATGAAGAAAGAACACCAAGTTGATATGGTGGTGACATCTCAGTTTCCGACAGCCTTCTCTCCACGGCAATGCCTTGTCTCAACACAAGTGTCGTTCGAGGATGTGTGAAATCCAAGACTTGCAATTTGGGGTGTGGATGAGAGGAGAAGCCCTATGTCTTCATATTGTGGGGTGCCACCAATGCTCCACAGGGATCGAATCCTATCAAGGTCCCTTCTTCCATTCACAACAGATCGTTGTCTCTGTGTGGCGAGGGGAGCAAGCCGAGTGTCTACAAAAAGACATTCAGACAGCGGACTTACATACAGAGCTATAAAAAATGCTGGAAAAGCATGATCGCCATATCAGCACAATCCTCGCGTTCAGTCCTTTCGTTCTAATGAAAACGACCCGCGATCCATCTCTTTGCCTTCTGAAGGCGATTTCTGTATCCTCCTCGTCCTGGACGTCTTTATATGTTGTTTTCGGGAAGCCGCCCATCTTCATTTGGGATGTTCTTCCCACATATATTTTACGGGAAGACAGGAGACATCAAGCCAAACAAGTAAGACTTTTTAGAGTCACACGGAGAGAGACAGACATCCTTTAGGAAGAAAGACAAATGAACCACGTATCGCGAAGTTCCTAGAGCAGCTCCGCAACCCTCCGCAGCATCCAAAGCGGCCAGAAAAAAAAAGAGATGATTCCAGTCCATTCTGGATTATTATTATGTGAACTAGCCCCATGCGGCTATTGCTAAGGTCTGTGTTGGAAGTTTGTCGGAGCCAAAAAAACGAGCCTCTCTCCCCATTCGTTTCCTTTCTTCCTTGCCAAAAACATCCAGTCTCTTAATACAAACTTTGAATATCTCAGGTCGAACTCACTGAAAAAATAATATGCAATATTAATGAGAGAAACAGCAGCAGGAGGAGAAGGAAAAAGCACAGGGGAAGGAGAAGGAAATTGCAAGTCTCTTTCTTTCTCTCGTTCACTCAATCCATTTTTTACACATTATTTTTTCATTGTTGCTTACAAAACATATATGCAAAAGAAGCTTTCTTAAAAAAAAAAACCCAAAAGGCATTACTATGTTTGTTCTACATTTTTTTCTTTAAAAAAAAATTATCGTTAACTAATGTTCTTTTTTAAAAAAAAGAAAAAGGGAGAAAAAAATAATAAAATAAAACGCGTAGGCACAATATATATATTTTTTTTGCTGGCCTTTTTGTGAACAAGCCACTTGTAATGAAGAGGTTTCCCCGCACCGCCCCGTTCCGCAAATTGAAGGATATGTACTGACAGTTCCAGAATATACATTTAAGGCAATCTTTGCAGATGTTTTTTTTTTTAAAAAAAAGAAATCCGATTCAACGACGCTGTTGCATTTTTCCGTCCAAGAGAAGAAAAAAGTTCCTTCGAGATGCACGGAATGTCCGTTTACCGCACATCTATATTGAAACAGAGCTACAGTTTCTGGTGCGGACGCGGCAGGCGGGCGGGAGGGAGGGGAAATTGTTGTCCGTTCCCTTCTTCTGACAGACGGCAGCTTCCTGGCGAAGAAAAGCGACAGTCTGTAGACAGAAGAACGAAGCGGAAACAAAGAAACAAACAATCAGTGTAAGACAGTGATTCCCAAAGTGGGCACCTATTAGGAGATGGGGCGGGGCCACGGGAGGGGCGGGGCTGTGAGGATACAGGGCGGAGCTAGAGGAGTGGGTGTGGCTTCTTCCCAAGAGCCTGAGACAGGGCTGAGCATCTATATCTCTCCTGAGGCGCTTGTTGGGGCAGAGGGCGGAGCTAGGGAACGAGGCGGGGCCTCCTTCCAAGAGCCTGAGATAGGGCTGAGCCTCTATATTTCTCCTGAGAGGCCTTTTAGGACTAAAGGGCGGGGCTAGGGGTGGGGGCGTGGCCTCTTCCCAAGAGCGCGAGACAGGGCTGAGAATCTATACCTCTCCTGAGGCACTTGTTGGGACACAGAGGGCGGAGCTAGGGAACGGGGTGGGGTCTCCTTCCAAGAGCCCGAGACAGGGCTGAGCCTCTATATTTCTCCTGAGAGGCCTTCTAGGACTAAAGGGCGGGGTCTCTTCCCGAGAGCGCAAGACAGGGCTGAGCCTCTGTAAACCTCCCCTGAGGTGCTTGTTAAAACTCCTCTAGCCCCGCCCCCTCTGTTCTGGAAGGCGCCGCAGGACAAGGATAGAAGCTCAGCCCTGCCTCAGAGCTCGTAACTCTGCCTATCCCAGTCATGGCCGCTCATTTATGGCCCCGCCCCCCTCCCCCTCCCAGCTCTGCATCTTGGACTAGGGGAGAGGCTCAGCCCCGCCCTCTTGGGCAGGAGCCACACCCACCCCTCTAAGCCACGCCCCCTTTCCAGTAATATTTTTTCTGGAAAGTGAGCGGTAGGCCAAAAAAGTGTGGGAACCACTGGTGTAAGACTTTAGAAATTCTAGCTGAAATCAAGTCCGCAACAATACGCTGGAAGCATATGATTTAGTCCATCATTCCACAATCTCTAAATAACAGTTCTAAAGGCTTCCCGCTTAATGTAATATAACAGCCCTACTCCCTACCCCCTAGTGGCCAAACACTGTGCTCACAGTGTTAACTGCAATTTCTATTTCCCTCACAAAACAGATGTCTTATATATACTACCCTGGTCCCCCCTCCCTTCTTTATGGCAGAGAACCAAAGCAGCCAGTTCCAGGCTGCTACAGTGATCCTGACATATCAGGATATACATTCTCTGAGAATGTTGTTATAACGAAGTACGAGTTTTGGTATACAGATGTTATGTTTAATTGTGTTTTTTAAAAGGGTAAGTATTAGTTATTGCATCTCAGCACTCAGAGGCTGGTTGCCATGGAGAAGTAGGCGGAGCCAACTGCCATTTAGTGGAAGAAGTGCAGTTTGAAAAAGAGAGTCAGTCTGTGCTCTGAGGAGGCACAGGGAAGATTGATTCCAGGTTGATGGGACCAAGGAGGCTCAATTGTTCATTTTGAGTTGGTTTTAAATAAGTTTGGTGACTTATTTAATGTAGTCTGTGACCTGGTAAGCCACAGAGAATCTGTGATAGTATATCACGGGGGTGACTGTGGTTTGAAGTCACTGGATAGTCCAAGTTAATAGTCCAACTGTTAATAAGAATACCTCTACGTGAGAAACATCATTGTAACCACTAAGCTTTGTGCCTGAATAAACTTGTTATTGTTCTTTCAACATCTAAGCCTCTGTCGCATATATTTCAAACCAAGATACGCTACCCTTTCAAGTAAAAGGTCTCCTCCCTGAGTCTTTGGTGGTCTGCATCTTTCCAAATTGGTGTTAGTCGTTATAGTCCTTCACAATTGGTGGCAGTCGTTATAAACGCCGTTACAAATTAGTGGCAGCTGATATTAGTACTTTACAAATTGTTCTTGAAGGAAGTAAAATCTAGGGACCTTAGTACAATCACTGTTGTGAGGCAACAGTGTGCTGTGGCAGCAAAAAAGGGCAAGGCAATTCTGGGTTTCATCCATAAGAGGATAGTGTCTAGATCGGTGGCTCCCAACCTCCCACTTGACCAGAAACCACTTTGAGCTACACTTCAAGGTTCAAACCACTGCACTGACCTTGGGCATCTAGGAGAGGTTGAGTACTACGCCCAGCCCTCGGAAGTGTTTTGGATTGTTTGCTGGCCTTACCCTCTACATATGTCCCACGGGGTTGTGCCCATCTCCGAGACCTGGATGCGACGCCGAAAGGGCCATCTGGGGATCCCCCACGACGCCCGACACTTTCTCCTCCTCACGGCGCTTCAAGCAGGCCGCCTTTGGGTTCAGGTTGCGCTCTGCAGCGGAAGGAAGAGAGGACGGACATGGGGCGAAGGCTGTTTGCGAGAGATACTTTCCCTAGCCTCCCTCCCACTTTCCCCCGCAGAAAACGAGAAGAAGCCGGGACAAACAGGAAGATGCAGAAGCACGAGAGAGATCCCGGAACCCGGGACGCCGCTAGGACTGCCTTCAACCACGAGAATCAACGAGATATTTGGATTTGGAGCACCCACTCGTTTTCCGCTTGACCGAGTTAGGAAAGTCAAAAGGAACAGTGTCTTGCAGTTCATAGAGTCCAAAGGCCATCTAGTCCAACTTCTTCTGGAATGGCAAAAGTTGGACCAAATGAATTGCAAGGCACAGATCCTGAGAGAAGTCCGCCCAATTCAGACCTCCAAAGGTGGAAAGTCCACCATGTCCAGAATCATAAGGTTGGAAAGCACTCCATGGGCCACCTAGTTCAACATCACCATGCAGAAATGCTCTCTCAACCACTACTGGAGGACCTCCAAAGATGGCGAGTCCACCGACCTCTGAGATTCTTCCAAACCTTTAGATCAGTGGTTCTCAACCTGTGAGTCCCCATGTGTTTTGGCCTACAACTCCCAGAAATCTGAAACAGTTTACCAGGGAGTTGAAGGCCAAAACATCTGGGGTCCTACAGGTTGAGAACCACTGGTTTAGGTGGAATCTGAACGATGCCCATTCAACTTCCGTTTGAAAATCCTCAAAGGTGGAGGGTCCATGTCCAGAATCATGATGGAAAGCCCCTCAAGTGTTGAAGTGGGAATGATTGTATAGAGTTGTTTAAATGTAATTGAGTTATAGTGTTGCAATGTGAACTGGAGATTGCGTCATGCTCTGTCTGCTGTCCACTATGCGAGTGTGTAAAGAGTTAACTGTGTATTGCATCAGACAGCAGAGGTGGTTATAAATAGCTCCTTGTGTTATCTCTCTGCCCTCTGCTCTCTGCATTCTGTCTGTATATATCGTCTTGAGAGTTATCCGTTTGTTAGTAAACCTTTTGTAGATAGCCAAACAGGCTTCAGCCTCTTTATTGGTGCCAGTGATTCTTTGTTGATCTTCCGCTGCATGTGTGTTTATCCAAACCGCACGCTCTGACAGTGGTTATAGGCCCAGCACGCTTCCGCTGCGCCACTCTGCTCATTCTTTCTACAATAAGCATCATATATTTTGATCCACCAGTACTTTTTTCAAAAGGACCTTCAATATGTACATGTGCCTTCTCAAACATGCCATCCACACTTATTTTAGACCTCTTGTAAAACTTTACAGGCTCTTTCTTCACTTCATTACATATGGCACAATCTGACATCAAGGACCATCCAATCACTGTTGAAGGATCTCCAAAGATGGAGAGTCTACCACTCTGAGACCACAAGGTTCTTCTCAACGTTTAGTTAGAAAATGAACGATGTCCACCCAACTTCAATTTGAAGAACCTCATAGCTGGAGGGTCCGTGTCCAGAATCATAAGGTTGGAAAGCATCTCAAGGGCTATTCAATCACTATTGGAGGACTTCCAAAAATGGCATGTCCACCACCCTCTGAGGCGAAGAAGTTCTTCCAAACGTTTAGGTAGAATCTGAACGATGCCCACCCAACTTCAGTTTGAAGACCCTCAAAGGTGGAGGGTCCGCGTCCAGAATCATGATGGAAAGTGTAATGAAGTATGAATTTTTGGTTTACAGATGTTATGTTTAATGGTGTGTTTGTGTTTTAAAAGGGTAGGTATTACAGTTATTGCATCTCAGCACTCAGAGGCTGGTTGCCATGGAGAAGTAGGCGGAGCCAACTGCCGTTTTGTTGAAAAAGTGCAGAGTTTAAAAAAGGGATTCAGTCTGTGCTCTGATGAGGCACAGGGAAGATTGATCCTAGGTTGAGGGGACCAAGGAGACTCAATTGTTCATTTTGAGTCGGGTTTAAAATAAGTTTAGTGACTTATTTAATGTAGTCTGTGTCCTGGTAAGAAACAGAAAGTTTGTGATCGTATATCACAGGGTGACTGCGGTTTAAAAGTAGCAGAGGAAGAAGTTCTAGCTACTTTAAGTAAAAGAAATGACACTTTAGGGAGTTTGACTCACCTCATTCTAGTATTGTAACTGTTAATAAAAGTGCCTCTAAGTGAGAAACAACATTGTAACCACTAAGCTCTGTGCCTGAATAAACTTGTTATTGTTCCTCCGACTTCTAAGCCTCTGTCGCATATATTAGTTTGAAGACTCCCAAAGGTGGAGAGTCCGTGTTCAGAACCATAAGGTTGGCAAGCACCTCAAGGACCATTCCAATTACTGTTGACGGAGAGTCTACCGCTCTCTGGTTCTTCTGAATGTTTAAGTGGAATCTCCTCGCAATTTGAGTCCAACCAACGGGGCAACAAACAACATAGAAGAGAACCGAGCGGAACGGATGACAGGGACAGGCAGAAACACACATGCAAAGGCGAGCACACGGAGCAGGAAGCATGCCCACAGACACGTGACCTCAAGGGTGGAAGGAGCAAGGCGCGAGGACCCTGACCCACCCACCCACTCGCCTCCCTCCGGGTGCCGTACCTCGTACTTGCTGTTCCAAGCCCAGAATGACTTGGACGGCTTGCTGGAGGATGATGAGCTTGGTTTGTGCTTTGTCTGTTTTTAAGTGCATCTGGCACATGCGTCCCAGCTCTTTAAAGGCCTCGTTTATGTCCCGCACGCGAACCCTCTCCCTGGCATTATTGGCCATCCGCCTCTCCCGGTCCCTCAGGTCTTTGTCTTCCAGAGACAGCGCCTCATCCGTACTGCTGGGGTTCACACAGCACCACAACAGGGAGGGTTAGTCAGGGGTGAACTGGGGGGACGGGCAGTGGGGTCGGCGCCGAGGTGTGGAGGAGAAATGTCGGGGGGGCCGCGGGACGAAACAGTGAAGCCCTGAGGGCGGCGGGACGGGTTATGGGCCCAGAAGGCAGACCCATGACAGGAGTGGCTCAAGGTATAAGTGTTTACCCTTGTCCTCCTCTTAAGCTTACGAGGTTCTCCATGGCTGAGCTGAACCCTAGTCTAATCCAATGCTTGGGCTATTATATTTGTCGCTTTCCTCGAAGCCTTACAACAGGGGTACACAAACATTTTAAGCCAGTTCGGGGTCCCTCAGACTGTACAGTTTGTTGTTGTATATCTTCAAGTCATTAGAGATGCAGTGGTTCCCAAACTTATTTGGCCTACCAACCCCTTTCCAGAAAAAAAAAATTACTCAGGGGGCGTGGCTTAGAGGGGTGGGTGTGGCTCCTGCTCAAGAGGACGGGGCTGAGCCTCTCCCCTAGTCCAAGATGTAGGGCTGCGAGGGGGAGGTGGGCGGGGCCACAAATGGCCAGTATTGGGGTGGACGGAGTTTCGAGCACTGAGTCAGGGCTGAGCTTCTATCCCTGTCCTGCGGTGCCTGACAGGGCTGAACCTCTATACCCCGCCCCCAAGTGTCTGACGAGGCTGAACCTCTATACCCCGCCCCCGTGTTCTAACAAGCGCCTCAGAGGCTCAGCCCTGTCTCACACTCTTGGGAAGAGGCCCCACCCCCAGCCCCGCCCTTCAGTCCTAAAAGGCCTCTCAGCAGAGGTATAGAGGCTCAGCCCTGTCTCAAGCTCCCTTCCCTAGCTCCGCCCTCTGTGTCCGAACAAGCGCCTCAGGAGAGGTATAGATTCTCAGCTCTGTCTCGGGCTCTTGGAAGAAGCCCCTCCCCTCCCCTGGCCCCGCCCCCATGTCCTAATAGGTGCCATCACCGCCCCCCTGGATTGCTGCAATGCCCACCAGGGGGTGGTAGCACCCACTTTGGGAATCACTGCCCTAAGGCAACCCTCCCAGAGTTTACTTGTCAAGATTGATTCCAAGGGGATTGGACTTTGTCTTCTTCTGAGGCTGAGAAAGTGGGACTCGGCTCAAGGCACCCTGTGGGTTCAGAGCCACAGTCCCAGATTCATTACGCTGCACTGTCTATACAGTTTAGAGCGGGGGTCATGTAAACGCCCTTGTTGGGCCGGATCCGGCCTGCGGACCTTAGTTTCATAGAATCATAGTTTGGGGACCTCTGTCTTAGAGACTGAATGGATGAACACAGTCTGCCGCCATTCAACCACCATGGCTCAATACTACGGGATCCTGGGAGTTGCAGTTTGGACTCGTCGGCAGAGAAGGCCGAGTATCCTGTAACCCAGTGATCCAGGGGGACGGTGATGGCATCTATTAGGACACGGGGGCGGGGCCAGAGGAGGGGCGGGGCCTCTTCCCAAGTGCCAAAGACAGGGCTGAGCACCTGAGACACCTGTTAGACACACAGGGGGTGGAGCTAGAGGAGTGGGTGTGGCTTCTTCCCAAGAGCCCGAGACAGGACTGAGAATCTATACCTCTCCTGAGGCGCTTGTTGAGACACAGAGGGCGGAGCTAGGGAAGGGGGCGGGGCCTCCTTCCAAGAGTCTGAGACAGGGCTGAGCCTCTATACTTCTCCTGAGGTGCTTGTTGGGACACAGAGGGCGGAGCTAGGGAACGAGGCGGGGCCTCCTTCCAAGAGTCTGAGACAGGGCTGAGCCTCTATATCTCTCCTGAGAGGCCTTTTAGGATTAAAGGGCAGGGCTAGGGGCGGGGCCTCTTCCCAAGAACCTCTGTATACCTCCCCTGAGGCGCTTGTTAGAACATGGGGGCAGGGTATAGAGGCCCGACCCCCTCCTCTAGCCCCGCCCTGTGTCCTGGCAGGCACCGCAGGACAGGGATAGATGCTCAGCTGTCATGGAACCCAGTTACAGGGCTTTGGTAATTCAGCCCTGTAACTGGGAGTCATAACATAAACAATCCCAGGAGCACCTGGCAGAAGAAGATAGAATATGCCTGGGAACTTGGGGCCGAAAGTATAAACAATTATAATTGGTTTAGTGTGTGAAAATGGTAGTAATGTGATATTGGGGGTGGGACTTGATGATGATATTTACGTGTGGTGTTACGTAGCATCAAAAGTTATAAAAATAGTTGTATGTAAACATTGGGTCATTCCTGACTTTTCCAAAGTCATGTGTTCTTCAATAAAGATTGGATTTGAGAGCAGCCATCTCTGATCTGCGTTCAGACTGATCCTTTGAAGTGAGCAGGACACTCAGCCCTGTCTCAGTGCTCGTAACTCCACCCATCCCAGTCCTGGCCGCCCATTTGTGGCCCCGCCCACCTCCCCCTCCCAGCCCTGCATCTTGGACTAGGAGAGAGGCTCAGCCCTGCCCTCTTTAGCAGGAGCCACGCCCACCCCTCTAAGCCACGCCCCCATTTCAAGAGGGTGCTGAGTCATATTTTTTTCTGGAAAGGGGGCGGCAGGCCAAATAAGTTTGGGAACCACTGCTGTAATCCTACAATTTCCATAAAACAAAAAACGTGGTTTGTGATCCTTCCTCGTTGACAGACTGGGAACCGGGAAGTTCCAGTCCGGATTCAACACTATAGTTTGTTTAGCCCCTCCTACCGATGGGAGGAGCCAAGTGGGGTGAGAGTTGCTTCGTGAAAGTGGTTACCAGGGTGTAGGTGGTCATACTCAACTACTGGCCCAGAATATCCTGTGCTCTTGACCGTGCCCTACTAACCATGAAGGATGACTTCTAGCCCACTTCTAGCAACGAAAATCTCGTAACTGGGTTACTACCCAGGCTTGCTACTCAGTATGGAGCACGATCGAGCCAAAGCACTCATCAAACAACGTATCTCAGACACAGAATGTCAACTGGATCTAGCCTATGCCCCAAACGTTGTTGTCAACAAAGCCGGCAGATATCTCACCTCCTCTATGGCTAGAAGTTCCCAAAAGTCAACAACCTAACTATCAGCTATTCCCACCCCATTCCCCTAGACTTGTGCCGTGAAGCCTGCTATCCCTCCAACAACAACAACAACAAAAACTTTATTTATATACCGCTCTACCTCACCGGAAGAGACTCAGGGTGGTTTTCAACATAGTCTCCCTAACTCTCCATCCATTACTAGTCCCGTCCCTTCTCTAAATAGTTTTTGTGCCTTAGCCTTCAACACACCTCGGTTTTTCTATACATGATAGCTGCATTCTCAATTGGCTTCTGACACAATAAATACATACACTCACTCTACTGCTATACTCAAGAAGCTTCTGATCTCTTAAGACGGCCGCAACTGTTGTTGCCACATTAACTTTCTAAACACATTCCCCCTCGATTTGACGGTAGGAGCACACAACACTGCACAGAAACCGGACCATTAAGTATGGACACAGCTGGGGGATCCAATATGGATGCAAAGGGAGCGGGAGGAAAGGGAAAACATTCCGGAAGTCTCCAAAATAGTGGACCAGGAGAGTAAGGCATCTAACAACAACAACAACAACAACAACAACAATAATAATAATAATAATAATAATAATAATATTTTCCGATACATCACACAGTCCTAGACACTTGGGAAGTGTCCGACCTGGGATCCAATACAACACCCAGCAGAGTGTCTGCTGTGGACTCATCTTGTTGTGTTTCAAATAAATAATAATAATAATAATAATCATCATCATCATCATCATACATCACAGTCCTAGACACTTGGGAAGTGTCCGACGTGTGACCCAATACAACAGCCAGGAGAGTGTCTGCTGTGGACTCATCTTGTGTTTCAAATAATAATAGTAATAATAATAATAATAATAATAATAATAATAATAATAATAATAATAATAATATCTGACATGTGATCCAACACAACAGCCAGGAGAGTGTCTGCTGTGGACTCATCTTGTTGTGTTTCAAATAATAATAGTAGTAATAATAATAATAATAATAATAATAATAATAATAATATCTGAGGTGTGATCCAACACAACAGCCAGGAGAGTGTCTGCTATGGACTCATCTTGTTGTGTTTCAAATAATAATAGTAATAATAATAATAATAATAATAATAATAATAATAATATCTGACGTGTGATCCAATACAACAGCCAGGAGAGTGTCTGCTGTGGACTCATCTTGTTGTGTTTCAAATAATAATAGTAATAATAATAATAATAATAATAATAATAATAATAATAATATCTGACGTGTGATCCAATACAACAGCCAGGAGAGTGTCTGCTGTGGACTCATCTTGTTGTGTTTCAAATAATAATAGTAATAATAATAATAATAATAATAATAATAACAACAACAACAACAACACACAGTCCTAGACACTTGGGAAGTGTCCGACGTGTGATCCAATATAACAGCCAGCAGTGTCTGCTGTGAACTCATCTTGTTGTGTTTCTAATAATAATAATAATAATAATAATAATATCACACAGCCTTCAAATAACAACAACAACAATAATAATAAACAACAGTCCTAGACACTTGGGAAGTGTCCGACGTGTGATCCAATACAACAGCCAGCAGTGTCTGCTGTGAACTCATCTTGTTGTGTTTCTAATAATAATAATAATAATAATAATAATAATAATAACACACAGCCTTCAAATAACAACAACGACAATAATAATAAACAACAGTCCTAGACACTTGGGAAGTGTCCGACGTGGGATCCAATACAACATCCATCAGAGTATCTGCTGTGGACTCATCTTGTTGTGCTTCAATTTTTATTATTCTTATTATTATTCTTATTATTATTAATTATTATTATTATTATTATAAATAATAATAAATAAATAATAAAGGCCACCCTGCTGGGATCTGTGTGCATCATCCGAAAATACATCACACAGTTCTAGACACTTGGGAAGTGTTCGACTTGTGATTTTGTGATATGAAATCCAGCATATCTATCTTGTTTGCTGTGTCATAATAACAATAATAATAATAATAATAATAATAAAGGCAACCTCAAACTATTATTACAATTTCTTTCTGAAATAGGGGAAGTAGCTAGAAAGTCCAAGACGGAGTTTTCAATGATGATCATGCCTCCATGACTGACACATTTGTAGATATACACATGTATGTTGTGTGTGCCTATGTGATGCTGTTGTGGTTTGGTCTCTCTCTGAGCAAGCAGCAAGTACAAGGTAGAGGGAGGGAACCACCGCGAGGTCACGGCCGGGGTCTGTCTGTAGGAAAGCAGGAAAACGAGGGGAATGGAGAGAAAAGATGGAGGAGAAGACACCAAGGCAAATCAATCAAAAATAAAGTCCATACATGTTACGACAGGCTGAAAGAAAGGGGAGGCGGGTTAGACCCGAGAGCGAGGACGGATCCCAGCGTCGCGGCATCACGGCAGAGCAAAGAACAGGCCTGAGATACTTCGCACAAAAGAATCATACAAAAACAACGGCGGTGGCAAGAAAAAAAGCAAGGAGGGAAAGAGTTAAACCTGCCGGGACGGGGGGGGGGGGGTTAAATGCCCGCATGCAGAAGCCAAGCGTGAAGAAAGGCGCGGGGGTGAGGGACTCGAATCCAGCTCCCGTTGCCCTAAAGCAGTGATTCCCAAAGTGGACCAAAGTGACAGAGATAGGGCTGAGCATCTAGGGCGCCTGTTAGGACACACAGGGGGCGGAGCTAGCGTGGGCGTGGCTTCTTCCCAAGAACTGAGACAGGGCTGAGCCTCTACATCTCTCCTGAGGCGCTTGTTGGGACACAGAGGGCGGAGCTATGGAACAAGGTGAGGCCTCCTTCCAAGAGCCTGAGACAGGGCTGAGCCTCTATATCTCTCCTGAGAGGCCTTTTAGGACTAAAGGTCGGGGCTGGGGTGGGGGTGGGGCCTCTTCCCAAGAGCCTGAGACAGGGCTGAGCCTCTATACTTCTCCTGAGAGGCCTTTTAGGACTAAAGGTCGGGGCTGGGGTGGGGGTGGGGGTGGGGCCTCTTCCCAAGAGCATGAGACAGGGCTGAGCCTCTATATCTCTCCTGAGAGGCCTTTTAGGACTAAAGGTCGGGGCTGGGGTGGGGCCTCTTCCCAAGAGCATGAGACAGGGCTGAGCCTCTATACTTCTCCTGAGAGGCCTTTTAGGACTAAAGGGCGGGGCTAGGGGTGGGGGTGGGGCCTTTTCCCAAGAGCACGAGACAGGGTGAGCCTCTACACCTCTACTGAGGCACTTGTTGGGACACAGAGGGCGGAGCTAGGGAAGGGGGGCGGGACTTCCTTCCAAGAGCCTGAGACAGGGCTGAGCCTCTATATCTCTCCTGAGATGCCTTTTAGGATTAAAGGGCGGGGGTAGGGGCGGGGCCCTTTTCCAAGAGAGCAAGACAGGGCTGAGCCTCTGTATACCTCCCCATCAGGCACTTGGGAAGAGGCCCCGCCCCCTCCTCTAGCCCCGCCTCCTGTGTCCTAGCAAGCCACAGGACAGGGATAGAAGCTCAGCCCTGTCTCAGAGCTCGTAACTCCACCATCCCAGTCCTGACTGCCCATTGGTGGCCTCCCCTTGCAGCGTTGCATCTTGGACTAGGGGAGAGGCTCAGCCCCGCCCTCTTGAGCAGGAGTCATGCCCACCCCTCTAAGCCACGCCCCCCTTTCCAGTGGGCACTGCGGTGGGAGCTGAAAGGTCCCTTCAGGGTCGCCGAAAAACTATCTTGTCGAAGGCTTTCAAGGCCAGAATCACTGGGTTGCTGGGAGTTTTCCGGGCTGTCTGGCCACGTTCCAGAAGCACTATCTCCTGACGTTTAGCCCACACCTATGGCGGGCATCCTCAGAGGTTGTGAGGCCATTCCCTCAAAAGGGGAATTTTCTAAGAATATATAACAAAATTTTAAAAATGTTCTGTTCCTGGTTTGAAAGTGTTATTTCCTGTTTAACTGTGTGGTACTTACTTCGAAAGTAGTTGTTGTATTCCAGAAACTTGATTTTTTTTGTGTGTGTGGTTGAATTGGTTGAGACTTGAGGAGAGATGTGTTGCAGGATGTCCCGCAAAATCAGTGTTTTTGCAGTTTAATAAACCTTTTCCATGTTTTTTTAATGATAGAACCAATTAGGAAATGACATTTATAAACTAGGAACAAAAATGTATTATACTATTATATACTGTTATATAGTGTATAATAATAATAATAATAATAATAATAATAATAATTTTTATTATTATTATAGACGCTTGGGAAGTGTTCGACATGTGATTTTGTGATACGAAATCCAGCATATCTACCTTGTTTGCTGTGTCATAATAAAATAATAATATTGTTATTATTATTATAGTGTAATAAAAGCAACTGTTTCAAGTTTTTAAAATTGTTTTATTTGATATGTTAATTGGGTTTTTTAATATTAGGATATGTTTTAATCTGATTACGTATTGCGGTTGGATGTATTTGTATGAATTTTATATGTTGTACGCCGCTTTGAATCCCACCCACGGGAGAAAAGTGGGATAGAAATAAATAATATATATTTTTTTGTTATCCCACTTTAACTTTATCCCGCTTTAACCCACTACGCCACCATGGGCTGACTTAAGATGAAGTCATTGGAGCAGAGGCCAACAATGAGGTGTCCAGAAACTCTGTGAGGGGGATAACACTGCATCCCAATAATAATATTTTTTTTCCGTGTCAGGAGCAACTTGAGTCGCTTCTGGAGTGAGAGAATTGGACGTCTGCAAGGACGTTGACCAGGGGACGCCCAGATGTTTTGATGTTTTTAATCATCCTTGTGGGAGGCTTCTCTCATGTCCCCGCATGGAGCTGGAGCTAATAGAGGGAGCTCATCCGCACTATCCCCAGGTTGGATTCGAACCTGGCAGCCTTCAGGTCAGCAACCCAACCTTCAAGTCACAAGGCTTTAACCCACTACGCCACTGGGGGCTGACTTAAGATGATGTCATTGGAGAAGAGGCCAACAATGAGGTGTCCAGAAACTCTGTGAGGGGATAACACTGCATCCTAATAATAATAATAGTTTTTTTTTTTTCGTGTCAGGAGCAACTTGAGTCGCTTCTGGAGTGAGAAGCAACCCAACCCTCAAGTCACAAGGTTTTAACCCACTACGCCACCGGGGGCTGACAAATGGAGTCACTGGAGAAAAGGCCAAAAATGAGGTGTCCAGAAACTCTGTGAGGAGGATAACACTGCATCCTAATAATAATAATAATAATATTTTTTTTTTCGTGTCAGGAGCAACTTGAGTCGCTTCTGGAGTGAGAGAATTGGCCGTCTGCAAGGACGTTGCCCAGGGGAGGCTTCTCTCATGTCCCCGCATGGAGCTGGAGCTAATAGAGGGAGCTCATCTGCACTCTCCCCAGGTTGGATTCGAACCTGGCAGCCTTTAGGTCAGCAATCCAACCTTCAAGTCATGAGGCTTTAACCCACTATGCCACCAGGGGCTGATTTAAGATAATGTCATTGGAGAAGAGGCCAACAATGAGGTGTCCAGAAACTCTGTGAGGGGGTTAACACTGCATCCTAATAATAATAATAATTTCCTGGTCTAAGAGAAGCACATATTGCTTACCTGAAGATAACCCACTACACCACCAGGGGCTGACTTAAGATAAACTCTGTGAGGGGGATAACACTGCATCCTAATAATAATAATAATATTTTTTCGTGTCAGGAGCAACTTGAGTCACTTCTGGAGTGAGTCACTTCTGGAGTGAGCTTCTCTCATGTCCCCGCGTGAAGCTGGAGCTAATAGAGGGAGCTCATCCGCGCTCTCCCCGGGTGGCAGCTTTCAGGTCAGCAACCCAACCTTCAAGTCACAACGCTTTAACCTACTACGCCACCAGGAGCTGACTTAAGATAAAGTCATTGGAGCAGAAGCCAACATTGAGGTGTCCAGAAACTCTGTGAGGGGGTTAACACTGCATCCTAATAATAATAATAATAATTTCCTGGTCTAAGAGAAGCACATATTGCTTACCTGAGGGTTGCATCGACATGACGGAATTAATGTAGTTTGATACCACTCGAATGGCTTTGGGATACTAGGAGTTGTAGTTTGATGAGGCACTCCTTAGCAGAGAAGGCCTTGTAATGCAGCAACTCCCAGGATTTCATTGCCGTAAAAGTGGTGTCAAACTGCACTCGTTCGGCAGTGTAGGTTTTTTTTTTCCATGTCAGGAGTAACTTGAGAAACTGCAAGTCACTTCTGGTGTGAGAGAATTGGTTGTCTGCAAGGACGTTGCACCCATAGAGTAATGAACATCCAAGGACGGGGCTAGGGAGGAGGAAGGCGAGCGGGACGAAAGGGAACCGCAAAGGAACGAGGCCGGCATGCAGACAGGGCTAACGCTTCTCCCACAGTTTCTCAGTCCAGACGCAGCACAAGAGGGCGAGGGATGCAGACCTGACCCTCCCGCCCCGGACGAACGAACGACGCGAGAAGTACGACAAAACAAACCAAACAAAACAGGATGCGAGAACCCGAGGAAGCAACAGCAAGCACGGAGACGCGCCGGGGCCGGACGGCACGGCGGTGCCCGGCACTGGCGGCAAAGGATTTGGTTGGAAGGACAAGACAGACAGCCCCCATGCCGTTCCGAAAAAAACCTCACCCCGTCGGACGTCCTCCACTAACCTCGGACTTGTTGTTCCAGATTGAGAATGACCGAGACGGCCTGGTGTAGGATTAGCAGTTTGGTCTGCGGTTTTTCGCTGTTAAGGTGCAGCTGGCACATGCGCCCGAGCTCCTTAAAGGCCTCGTTGATGTCGCGGACGCGCAGGCGCTCGCGGGCGTTATTGGCCACCCGCCTCTCTTTCTCCCGCTCGGCTTTTTGCTCTGGGGGAAGGAGGTCATCGTCCTCATCCTCGTCTTGACTGAGCGGTTGAAACACAAGAATGAGACAAGGAGGAGAGGGAGGTGGGCGGGTAGGGGGTGGCGGGGGGGGGGGGTACGGGGGGGACAGTGTTCTCATTTTCCACACCTCGGCACCGCAACACCCGTCACAATTATTTCTTGTATCAAAACATTAACATGCGGGAGGAGGGGGGCATTAAAACCACATAACACAGAACAATTTTTCAACAAAAGATGGAAACAACATACCCTTACTCATCTTTACCCCAAAACATTGACTAATCTTTACCCCAAAACACTGACTAATATCCCTGTTGGGACTCAAAATACATCCCGTACAAGGCTGTCGCCCTCATCAAGGACTTATTATTATTATTATTACTGAATATGCTCAAAAGCAAGCCACGTTTTTCAACCCTTTCTTGCCATTTATGACACATTTCTCTCTCCTCTTATCTCCCTTAACAGTGTGTTTTCTTTTCCAGTCAAATTTGGAGGGGAAATGCACACACACATATAGAGAGATGTCTAGATAGATATATATGTTATTGTTGTGTTTTATATTGCTACTAGCTGTGCCCGGCCACGCGTTGCTGTGGCCAAGTGGTGGTGGTATTGGTTAAAAATTGTTGTGTAATTTTTATTTGACTTTATTTGCATTTTTTTAATTAATTTTATTGTAAGTTATCTTTTTATTTATTATATTTTATTATTTTCTTGTATTATTTTTAGTTATTTTCTGTTATTATAGTATTTTATTATATTAATTTTTTAGTGTTTTTAATTATTTTTAGTATTTTTTATTGGGTTGCTAGGAGAGCAAGTGGGTGGAGCTTAGCCTTCTAACTGGCAGCAATTGGAGAAAAGCAATCATTCCTCTCCCTCTAATTAGGACTTTATTTTTCTTTTCTTTTTGTTGTATCAACCTAGAGGCGTGGATGATGGGTTGTGTTGTCAAATTTTGAGGTTGGGGGGCATGTAGTTTTGTTGTTTTGTGGGTCGCCGTGATGCCATCACTCTTTTATATATATAGATTGTTTTTATTCAGGCTTGGCCCCATGTAAGCTGCCCTGAGTCCCCTTTGGGGAGATAGAGGCGGGGTATAAAAATAGTTGTTATTATTATTATATAGGACTTGCAAATACAGTAGTCTCACTTATCCAAGCTAAACGGGCCGGCAGAAGCTTGGATAAGTGAATATCTTGGATAATAAGGAGGGATTAAGGAAAAGCCTATTAAACATCAAATTAGGTTATGATTTTACAAATTAAGCACCAAAACTTCATGTTATACAACAAATTTGACAGAAAAAGTAATTAAATACACAGTAATGCTATGTAGTAATTACTGTATTTACGAATTTAGCACCAAAATATCACGATGTATTGAAAACATTGACTACAAAAATGGCTTGGATTATCCAGAGGCTTGGATAAGCGAGGCTTGGATTAGTGAGACTCTACTGTATTTGCAAGTCCTATATATCTATCTATACACCTCTCTATATAGATATATAGGACTTGCAAATATTGCAGAAGGAAATGCTTATGTGAAATTAGTACATATAATTATAGATCTATATCTAGCTTTGCATTGTTTATATAGGTATTGAATGTTTGCCTGTTACTATGTTGGAAGCCAGCCTAGGGTGGGATACAAATGAAGTAATATTATTATTATTATTATTATTATTATTATTATTATTATTATGGAAGTCGGCCTGAGAATCCATTGTGGAGACAGACAGGGTGGGATACAAATGAAGTTTTACTATAATTATTATTATTATTATTATTGTTGTTATTATTATTAATATGGAAGCCGACCTGAGAACCCATGCGGAGACAGAAAGGGTGGGATACAAATGAAATTTTACTATAATTATTATAATTATTATTATTTATGGAAGCTGACCTGAGAACCCATGCGGAGACAGATAGGGTGGGATACAAATGAAGTTTTATTATTATTATTATTAATATGGAAGCCGACCTGAGAACCCATGTGGAGACAGATAGGGTGGGATACAAATGAAGTTTTATTATTAGTATTATTAATATGGAAGCCGACCTGAGAACCCATGCGGAGACAGATAGGGTGGGATACAAATGAAGTTTTGCTATAATAATAATAATAATAATAATTATTATTATTATTATTATTATTATTATTATTATTATTATTATTATTATGGAAGCTGGCCTGAGAACCCATGCAGAGACAGAAAGGGTGGGATACAAATGAAGTTTTACTATAATAATAATAATAATAATAATAATAATAATAATAATAATAATAATGGAAGCCGGCTTGAGAATCCATGCGGAGACAGATAGGGTGGGATACAAATGAAGTATTATTATTATTATTATTATTATTATTATTATTATGGAAGCCGGCTTGAGAATCCATGCGGAGACAGACAGGATGGGATACAAATGAATTTTTATTATTATTATTAGTAGGAGTAGTATTACTATGTTATTGTTGATACCGTATTGTTTTTTTTTACCCTCCTTTTACACGTACAGAGCTAGTTTACTGTTTTTCTTTGAAATACGGTAAATATGTAAAAACGTTTAACCTACGGATGTCTCAATTCATGTAATTTTATTGGTACCTATTTTTATTTTTATTTACTAGTCACGGCTGCATTTCCCAACCTCAGCTTATACTCGAGTCAATAAGTTATCCCAGTTTTTTTGTGATAAAATTAGGTGCCTCGGCTTATATTCGGGTCGGCTTATACTCGAGTATATACGGTACTTTATTTTTCTGACTAATCTCTACCCAAAAACACTGACTAATATCCCTGTTGGGACTCAACTACATTCTGCACAAGGCTGTCGCCCTCATCAAGCACTTAATAGCACTAGATATATATGAACAAAGATATATAGGGCTTGCAAATATTACAGGGGAAAATGCACCCACAAATATATATCTAGACATGTCTAGATCTATACGAACATAGATATACAGGGCTTGCAAATATTGCAGGGGGAAAATGCACTCACATATATATATATATATATAGACATGTCTAGATCTATATGAACATAGATATATAGGGCTTGCAAATATTACAGGGGAAAAATGCACCCACATATATATATATAGACATGTCTAGATCTATATGAACATAGATATATAGGGCTTGCAAATATTACAGGGGGGGAAATGCACCCACAAATATATATATATAGACATGTCTAGATCTATATGAACATAGATATATAGGGCTTGCAAATATTACAGGGGGGAAATGCACCCACAAATATATATATAGACATGTCTAGATATATATGAACATAGATATATAGGGCTTGCAAATATTGCAGGGGGGAAATATTCGGGTCCGGCTTATCTTTGAGTATATAGGTTGCCCCGCCCCCTGCAACCCTACCAGTGTCTACAGTTCGGACCCGGGGGGCTGCCCTATGCTAGAGAGAGAGAAAGGGCGGAGACCTGTTCACTGAGCACCTGGTTCGGTTGCGCGAGCCCTTCAGCTCCTTCTTCTCCTCCTCTGAGTTGTCGGCCACTGACGTGTTCTCGTCGTCCTCCTTGTCTTCCCGCTTGATCTCGCTGGTGCCCGACGAGACGCTGGCCCGGCCCAGACCGGCCGTCAGACCTACAAACGGAAGCACGAGTTACTACCCAGGGAGGGGGGGGGGGATCCGCTCCGGGTTTTAGTCCAAACTCTGACAGGGCTTGGTCCATATCCATATCTTGGAGATGGGACGCAAGTCTTGTCTTGCCACAAGAATATGAGTGTATATTATTGTTTATTTTATGATGTTTTACACTATTATCAATGTATTTGGATAGTTGTTTACATGTTGTATGCCGCTTTGGGTCCCATGAGGAAGAAAAACGGGATATAATGATTTATTATTATTATTATTGACACAATGACATTGTATGACACAGCAAACAAGATAGATATACTGGATTTCGTATCACAAAATCACAGGTTGAACACATTATTATTATTAATTATATTATTAGCATAGCACAATACAAGCATTATATATTGTACTATATCACTATACTGCAATATTATTAAGTTATATGTACATACAATATATATTATTAGCATAGTACAATAGAAGCATTATAAATTTCTATATTGTACTATAACTATACTGCAATATATTTAACAAGTTATATGTACATACAATATATTAGATTATTAGCATAGCACAATATAAGCCTTATATATTGTACTATATCACTATACTGCAATATAATTAACAAGTTATATGTACATACAATATATTAGATTATTAGCATAGCACAATATAAGCCTTATATATTGTACTATATCACTATACTGCAATATTATTAACAAGTTATATGTACATACAATATATTATATTATTAACATAGCACAATATAAGCCTTATATATTGTACTATATCACTATACTGCAATATTATTAAGTTATATGTACATACAATATATTATATTATTAGCATAACACAATATAAGCCTTATATATTGTACTATATCACTATCCTGCAATATTATTAAGTTATATGTACATACAATATTATTATTAGAATAGCACAATATAAGCCTTATATATTGTACTATATCACTATACTGCAATATTATTAAGTTATATGTACATACAATATTATTATTAGCATAGCACAATATAAGCCTTATATATTGTACTATATCACTATACTGCAATATTATTAAGTTATATGTACATACAATATATTAGATTATTAGCATAGCACAATATAAGCCTTATATATTGTACTATATCACTATACTGCAATATTATTAACAAGTTATATGTACATACAATATATTAGATTATTAACATAGCACAATATAAGCATTATATATTACTACTAGCTGTGCCCGGCCACGCGTTGCTGTGGCAAAGTGGTGGTGGTATTGGTTAAAAATTGTTGTGTAATTTTTATTTGACGTTATTTACATTTTTAATTAATTTTATTGTAAGTTATATTTTTATTTATTAAATTTTATTATTTTCTTGTATTATTTTTAGTTATTTTCTGTTATTATAGTATTTTATTGTATTAATTTTTAGTGTTTTTTATTATTTTTTATTGGGTTGCTAGGAGACCAAGTTGGAGGAGCTTAGCCTTCTAACTGGCAGCAATTGGATAAAAGCAATTATTCCTCTATCTCTAATTAGGACTTTATTTTTCTTTTCTTTTTGTTATATCAACCTAGAGGCGTGGATGATGGGTTGTGTTGTCAAATTTTGAGGTTGGAGGGCCTGTAGTTTTGTTGTTTTGTGGGTCGCCGTGATGCCATCACTCTTTTATATATATAGATATTGTAAATAACTATACCACTATACTGCAATATTATTAACAAGCTATATGTACATAAATATATATTATTAGCATAGCACAATATAAGCATTATATATTGTACTATATGACTATACTGCAATATTATTAACAAGTTATATGTACAAAATATATAGTACTAGCTGTGCCCGGCCACGCGTTGCTGTGTCTGAGTGTGGTGGTGTTGTTCAGTCTACATTAGGTTGTATTGATGCTGTGACCTCCACCCTTCTTTATACTCACATTAGTCGTAGTATTTGAAGTCTGTTACCTTCTTCAATTTTTGTGTTGATTGATAATTGCTTGAGATCCCTGTTGTCTTTGGTTTGTTGTTAATTGTAATGTCTGATTCTGCTGAGTGCGGTTTATATTTTTATTGTGGTACAATAGTCTTTTTTTTGTTTTGCCTGTGTAGGTGTTTATTATTATTGTTGTTGTAGTGATTATGAAGGTTGGATGTTAGATGCTACTGTATTGTTTTTTGGAGGCCCAGTGTAGCACTGACTGGCCTCTCAGCCTCAGTGACTGGCTGTTTCTTGCCTGTGATGGTGTTGATTCTTATTGTTGTTGTTGTTGTCATTGTTATTATTGTAATTGTTTTTTTGGAGGCCAAGTGTGAATGTAGGGATTGGGGAGGTGGATGAGTTGTGTTGTCAAATGTTGTATTTGTTATAGTCACAATGCGTTGTTGTGAGTTTTGTGGGTCTGGATTGTGGTTTTGTGGTGTGGTTGTGTTGTTACAACTGAGAGGCAAGGCTTTTGTGTTGTGTTGCGAAGTTTTGTATTTCTGGGTCGTTTAGTTGTGTGCCAAGTTTTGTATTTCTGGGGCGTTTAGTTGTGTTGTTATAGTCACGATGCATTGTTGTGAGTTTTGTGGGTCCGGATTGTGGTTTTGTGGTGTGGTTGTGTTGTTACAATCGGGAGGGAATGCTTTTGTGTTGTGTTGCCAAGTTTCGTATTTCTGGGGCGTTTAGTTGTGTTGTTATAGTCATGATGCGTTGTTGTGAGTTTTGTGGGTCCGGATTGTGGTTTTGTGGTGTGGTTGTGTTCTTACAACTGGGAGGCAAGGCTTTTGCGTTGTGTTGTCAAATTTTGTATTTCTGGGGCGTTTTGTTGTGTTATAGTCACGATGCGTTGTTGTGAGTTTTGTGGGTTCGGATTGTGGTTTTGTGGTGTAGTTGTGTTGTTACAACCAGGAGAAAAGGCTTTTGTGTTGTGTTGTCAAGTTTTGTATTTCTGGGGTGTTTAGTTGTGTGCCAAGTTTCGTATTTCTGGGGCGTTTAGTTGTGTTGTTATAGTCACAATGCGTTGTTGTGAGTTTTGTGGGTCCGGATTGTGGTTTTGTGGTGTGGTTGTGTTGTTACAACCTGGAGGGAAGGCTTTTGTGTTGTGTTGCCAAGTTTCGTATTTACGGGGCGTTTAGTTGTGTTGTTATTGTCACGATGCGTTATTGTGAGTTTTGTGGGTCCTGTGTGGTTTTGTGGTGTGGTTGTGTTGTTACAACTGGGAGGCAAGGCTTTTGCATTGTGTTGCCAAGTTTTGTATTTCTGGGGCGTTTAGTTGTGTTGTTATCGCATGATGCGTTGTTGTGAGTTTTGTGGGTCTGGATTGTGGTTTTGTGGTGTGGTTGTGTTGTTGTAACCTGGAGGCAAGCCTTTTGCATTGTGTTGCCAAATTTCGTATTTCTGGGATGTTTAGTTTTGTTGTTATAGTCACTGCGCAAACAACTTTATCATTTTATATATATAGATTAGCATAGCACAATAGAAGCATTATATATTACTATATTGTACTATAACTATATTACAATATTATTAACAAGTTATATGTACAAAATATATAGTATTAGCATAGCACAATAGAAGCATTATATATTACTATATTGTACTATAACTATATTGCAATATTATTAATAAGTTATATGTACAAAATATATAGTATTAGCATAGCACAATAGAAGCATTATATATTACTATATTGTACTATAACTATATTGCAATATTATTAACAAGTTATATGTACAAAATATATAGTATTAGCATAGCACAATAGAAGCATTATATATTACTATATTGTACTATAACTATATTGCAATATTATTAACAAGTTATATGTACAAAATATATAGTATTAGCATAGCACAATAGAAGCATTATATATTACTATATTGTACTATAACTATATTGCAATATTATTAACAAGTTATATGTACAAAATATATAGTATTAGCATAGCACAATAGAAGCATTATATATTACTATATTGTACTATAACTATATTGCAATATTATTAACAAGTTATATGTACAAAATATATAGTATTAGCATAGCACAATAGAAGCATTATATATTACTATATTGTACTATAACTATATTGCAATATTATTAATAAGTTATATGTACAAAATATATAGTATTAGCATAGCACAATAGAAGCATTATATATTACTATATTGTACTATAACTATATTGCAATATTATTAACAAGTTATATGTACAAAATATATAGTATTAGCATAGCACAATAGAAGCATTATATATTACTATATTGTACTATAACTATATTGCAATATTATTAACAAGTTATATGTACAAAATATATAGTATTAGCATAGCACAATAGAAGCATTATATATTACTATATTGTACTATAACTATATTGCAATATTATTAACAAGTTATATGTACAAAATATATAGTATTAGCATAGCACAATAGAAGCATTATATATTACTATATTGTACTATAACTATATTGCAATATTATTAACAAGTTATATGTACAAAATATATAGTATTAGCATAGCACAATAGAAGCATTATATATTACTATATTGTACTATAACTATATTGCAATATTAACAAGTTATATGTACAAAATATATAGTATTAGCATAGCACAATAGAAGCATTATATATTACTATATTGTACTATAACTATATTGCAATATTATTAATAAGTTATATGTACAAAATATATAGTATTAGCATAGCACAATAGAAGCATTATATATTACTATATTGTACTATAACTATATTGCAATATTATTAACAAGTTATATGTACAAAATATATAGTATTAGCATAGCACAATAGAAGCATTATATATTACTATATTGTACTATAACTATATTGCAATATTAACAAGTTATATGTACAAAATATATAGTATTAGCATAGCACAATAGAAGCATTATATATTACTATATTGTACTATAACTATATTGCAATATTATTAACAAGTTATATGTACAAAATATATAGTATTAGCATAGCACAATAGAAGCATTATATATTACTATATTGTACTATAACTATATTGCAATATTATTAACAAGTTATATGTACATACAATATATTATATTATTAGCATAGCACAATATAAGCACTATATATTACTATATTGTACTGTACCACTATACTGAAATACTGTTAGTAATATTGCATGTAATATATAATATACAATTATAATACTGTATTATTATTATTGTATTACATTATAATATTATCAATATTATATGTATATACACTATATTAGCATAGCACAATATTAAGCATTATGTTACTATATTGTACTATACCATTATATTGCATTATTAGTATTACATGTAATATATAATATACTATTATTATAGTGTATTATTATTATTATTATTATTATTATTATTATTATCATTATTATTAATACTGTATTTCATTACAATATTATTATCAATATTCTATGTATTGATAGCTTACTGCTGAAGGCGTCTGAAGACTGGCCTCGACTGAGGTCCGGGAGCGAACCCGCCTGGGCAGGGAGCGCAACGTGGTTGTGGAGGAGGCTGGGGTTGTTCGGGAGGGCATCGTCCGGGTGGCCGCCTCCGACCTGCAACGAGAAAAGGCAGCTCTGTTGGAAAGAGCAACTTCCCAAGCCTTTCACTATCACCTCACCACCTCTGAGGATGCCTGCCTTAGATGTGGGCGAAATGTCAGGAGAGAATGCTTCTGGAACATAGCCATAGAGCCCGGAGCACATACAACAACCCTGTGATCCCGGCCATGAAAGCCTTCGACAACACTTTCACTATTTATTTGTTAATGTATATGTGCATGTTGATTTTCCAGTCTGTCTGTCCCTCTTTATACATATCTGATTGTACTCAGCATTTCAGGCACAAGACTCCATTATGTATCAAGTCTGCTTTATACCTCCGTGGAGGTGGATGCATGTTTGTCTCATAGACATTGGAGCTTCAGGTAGAAATAGGGCTATGGGATCATAGAATTAGAAGACCCCAAGGGCCGTGCAGGAAGACACCATTCGATCCCTCTTGACAGATGGCCACCCAGCCTCATACATATGTAGAAATAAGGCTATAAGATCATAGAATTGGAAGAGGTCCCAAGGGCCGTGTTGCTAAGCAGGAAGACACCATTCGATCCTTCCCAACATGGTGAGGTCTGACCCTTCCCACCCCGCCGTACCAGGTTCGAGTGCCGGCCGGCGAGGGGCAGAACGGAGGCCGAAGGGAAGGACTGGCCGAGGCTCCCGACCGAAGTGCTGTGCGCCGAGGCGGAGGCCAGCAAGTCGTGGATCTCGCGGTTGTTCCCTTGGCCCACGGCGTGGCTCCGCAGCACGTGGATGGCCTCGTCCAGGTGGTCCTCCATCTTGTTTTGCTGCCACAGAAAGAGGGAGAGAGAATGACCTCTTTGACCTCTGGGTCAAAGAATTCTAGGGGTGGAAGGACCCCCAAAGGCCATCCAGTCCAACCCATTCCTTCCAGGCCATAAGAGATAATAATAATATTAATACTTTATTTATACCCCGCTACCATCTCCAGGGCGGACAGACAATTAAGATGAAGTCGTCTATGTATGGTATTCTGGAAACAACCAACGGAGAAACAACGAGAGGGACTTACCAATGTGTGGAGGGTCCCTTCGTAACTCGGGGACAAAGCACCCTGCCCAGCCGCCCGGGGCCACTGCGAAGAACCTGGGAAAGGAGAGAAAGTGGGAGGTTTGGGTTCAAATCCAGTGGAAACACACCTCACGCTAAAGAGGAATCCTAGAACGAGAGGAAGTGTAAGGAAATAACTGTTCTAAGTGCAACCCCTCCACTCAACACTAGATGGTGCCAACATCTCACAAATCCCAGCTCTTCCTGTATACTAAGTAAAGGAAAAGGTTTCCTCTGACGTTAAGTCCAGCCATGACCGACTCTGGGGGTTGGTGCTCATCTCCATTTCTAAGCCGAAGAGCCGGCGTTGTCCGTAGACACCTCCAAGGTCATGTGACTGGCATGACTGCATGGAGCGCTGTTACTTTCCCGCTGGAGCAGTACCTATTGATCTACTCACATTGGCATGTTTTCGAACTGCTAGCTTGGCAGAAGCTGGGGCTAACAGTGGGTGCTCATTCCGCTCCTAGGATTTGAACCTGGGACCTTTCGGTCTGCAAATTCAGCAGCTCAGTGCTTTAACAGTGAACCCGCAACACCCGTTCTCATGGCTGAGGTGCTTTACCCATTGCGCCACTCAGCTCTGCTCCAATATACTAGGAACCTAAATAAAGGCTTGGCATGACCGTAAGTATTGGTCAGAGTATTATTATTATTTTATGACACAGCAAACAAGATAGATATGCTGGATTTCGTATCACAAAACCACAAGTTGAACACTTCCCAAGTGTCTAGGACTGTGTGATGTATTTTGGGATGATGCGCGCAGATCCCAGTCGGGTGGCCTTTTGCAGTTGGCAGATCGTAATTTTGTCAATGTCTATTGTTTCCAAATGCCGGCTGAGATCTTTTGGCACGGCACCCAGTGTGCCCATCACCACCGGGACCACCTGCACTGGTTTCTGCCAGAGTCTTTGAAGTTCAAGCTTGAGGTCCTGATAGCGGCTGAGTTTTTCCTGTTGTTTTTCGTCAATGCGACTGTCACCTGGGGTGGCAACATCAATGATCCAAACCTTTTTCTTTTCCACAACTGTGATGTCTGGTGTGTTGTGTTCCAGAACTTTGTCTGTCTGGATTCGGAAGTCCCACGGTATCTTTGCGTGCTCATTTTCCAATACTTTTGCAGGTTTGTGATCCCACCAGTTCTTTGCTGCTGGGAGGTGGGACTTGAGGCATACGTTCCAATGAATCACTTGGGCTACATAGTTGTGCCTCTGTTTGTAGTCTGTCTGTGCGATTTTCTTACAGCAGCTGAGGATATGATCCATGTTTTTTTCAGCTTCCTTGCAGAGTCTGCATTCTGGGTCATGAGCTGATTTTTCGATCTTGGCCTGAATGGCCTTTGTCCTGATGTCTTGCTCCTGGGCTGCAAGGATCAGGCCTTCTGTCTCCTTCTTCAGGGTCTCATTCGTGAGCCAGAGCCAGGTCTTCTCCTTATCAGCTTTTCCTTCAATTTTGTCAAGGAACTTTCCATGCCATGTTTTGTTGGGCCAGCTGTCAGCTCTAGTTTGTAGTGCGGTTTTCTTGTACTGATTCTGCACTAGTTTGTAGTGCGGTTTTCTTGTACTGATTCTGCTCTAGTTTGTAGTGCGGTTTTCTTGTACTGATTCTGCACTAGTTTGTAGTGCGGTTTTCTTGTACTGATTCTGCTCTAGTTTGTAGTGCGGGTTTCTTGTACTGGTGTTTTGTCTGCTGTGCTTTGAGGAGTTTCTGATTTTTGACTTCAATCAAATTCAATCTATTATTATTATTATTATGAAGCCTTACCTGTGATTCCCTGAGGGGAGCCCACCGGTGTGGATGGGTTGGATGAGAAGTTATTGCTGGAGTGATCCGGGGAGTAGATCTAAAAAAACACAAAAAACGTGGGAAATGTCATTAACGGGAGGGCAAATGCTCTTAACGTTAACGAAGCTTCTTGCAGTATATATATATATATATATATATATAGCTTTGCCTCCCAAAAGCTTACCGAAGCCAAGGCTTTTCCGAGGGCGTCTCCCGAACTGCCGGCCGAAGTCGCGCGGTTCCCTAGAGGAGAAGGACACCATCAAAACCATCCCAACAGATGCCCATCCAGCCTCATAGGCCATCCAGTTCACCCCCTTCTGCCATAAAGGACATCATCAAACCCGTCCTGACAGAGGGCCATCCAGCCTCATAGACATTAGCAGGTTCATCCAGGTTGCAACACTGTTGGTTTTGAATCCTGTTCATGACAACTTCTAATTTTAATGTTTTTAGGTTTTTATATTGTACTGTACATAAGCAGATTTGTGCTCATGGTAAGCGGGATATTACTATTACTGTATATTTAAATAATAATAATAATAATAATAATAATAGGTAGCCTGCTTTTCCTCTTCAAAATAATACCAATGATAATAATAATGATAATAATAATAGAAGGCATCCTGCTTTTCCTCTTCAAAATAATAACGATGATAATAATAATAATGATAATAATAATAGAAGGTATCCTGCTTTTCCTCTTCAAAATAATACCAATAATAATAATAATAATAATAATAATAGAAGGTATCCTGCTTTTCCTCTTCAAAATAATACCGATGATAATAATAATAATAATAATAATAATAGAAGGTATCCTGCTTTTCCTCTTCAAAGTAATACCAATGATAATAATAATAATAATAATAATAATAGAAGGTATCCTGCTTTTCCTCTTCAAAATAATACCAATGATAATAATAATAATAATAATGATAATAATAATAGAAGGTATCCTGCTTTTCTTCTTCAAAACAATGCCGATGATAATAATAATAATGATAATAATAGAAGGTATCCTGCTTTTCCGCTTCAAAGTAATACCGATCATAATAATAATAATAATAATGATAATAATAATAATACTGTCCATTTCAACTGTGAAATTACCTTCCCCATTTCGGCACATTCTGTACTGGGTTCTATGAATTAGTCTCCTGTTTTAATATTGTATGCTTCATGTCGATTTTAACAATTGTTTTTACTGATATTGATGTTTTTATTGGTATAATTGTTTTATTGCCGTGTTATTGATATTTGATTGTTTTATCGGGCTAGGCCCCATGTAAGCCGCCCCGAGTCCCTTCGGGGAGATGGGGCGGGGTATAAAGATGAAGTTATTATTATTATTATTATTATTATTATTATTATATAATAGGTATCCTGCTTTTCATCTTCAAAATAATACCGATGATAATAGTAATAATAATGGTAATAATAATAGAAGGTATCCTGCTTTTCCTCTTCAAAATAATACCGATGATAATAATAATAAGATTATTATTATTATTATTATTAAAATTATTATTATTATTATTATAGGTATCCTGCTTTTCCACTCTCATTTGGACCGTTATGAAGCTTGGAAATGCTTCCAACAACCCCAAAGATCAAACTCATACACACACACTATTATAATTGTATATTTATATTACATGCAATATTACTAATAATATTGCGATATAATTGTATAATATAATATATTGTATGTATATATACTTGTAAACCGCCCTGAGTCCCCTTCGGGGTGAGAAGGGCGGTATATAAATGTCGCAAATAAATAAATAAAAATAAATATATCTATATCTATATATATAAAAGAGTGGTGGCATCACGGCGACCCACAAAACAACAAAACTACAGGCCCCCCAACCTCGAAATTTGACAACACAACCCATCATCCATGCCTCTAGGTTGATACAACAAAAAGAAAAGAAAAATAAAGTCCTAATTAGAGAGAGAGGAATAATTGCTTTTATCCAATTGCTGCCAGTTAGAAGGCTAAGCTCCTCCAACTTGGTCTCCTAGCAACCCAATAAAAAATCAATAAAAAACACTAAAAAATTGATACAATAAAATACTATAATAACAGAAAATAACTAAAAATAATAAAAGAAAATAATAAAATATAATAAATAAAAATATAACTTACAATAAAATTAATAAAAAAATGCAAATAACGTCAAATAAAAATTACACAACAATTTTTAACCAATTCCACCACCACTTTGCCACAGCAACGCGTGGCCGGGCATAGCTAGTAATGTACGTTTGTAGGACTGAGTAAACAACAAAACCACTGGACCAAATCACACCAAATTTGGCCACAAAAGACATAGGCATCCCATCTATGTCTTTCAATCAAAAAACCCTAGAAAAACCAAGTCCAAATTTTAATAATGTGCGTTTTTCCCATGGAGTAAACAACAAAACCACTGGACCAAATCACACCAAATTTGGCCACAAAAGACATAGGCATCC
>NW_026943818.1:34699820-34719820 GCF_035594765.1 Anolis carolinensis | reverse complement strand
CATGTCTATATATATTTGTGTGTTCATTTCCCCCTGTAATATTTGCAAGCCATATTCATATCTATCTAGACATGTCTAGATATATTTGTGTGTTCATTTCCCCCTGTAATATTTGCAAGCCCTATATATATATATATATATATATATATATATATATATTCATATCTATCTAGACATTATATATATTTGTGTGTTCATTTCCCCCTGTAATATTTGCAATCTAGACATGTCTAGATATATTTGTGTGTTCATTTCCCCTGTAATATTTGCAAGCCCTATATATATATATTCATATCTATCTAGACATGTCTAGATATATTTGTGTGTTCATTTCCCCTGTAATATTTGCAAGCCCTATATATATATATATTTATATATATTCATATCTATATGTCTTTGTGTGTTCATTTCCCCTGTAATATTTGCAAGCCCTATATATATATATTCATATCTGTCTAGACATGTCTAGATATATTTGTGTGTTCATTTCCCCCTGTAATATTTGCAAGCCCTATATATATATATATATATTCATATCTATATGTCTATATATATTTGTGTGTTCATTTCCCCCTGTAATATTTGCAAGCCCTATATATAGGTAGGTAAGAATATATTCATATCTATCCAGACATCTCTTTTTATAAAGATATTTGCAGAGACTTGCAAACATATGAGGGGAAATTCATATATAAAATTAATGTATATGTATGGCTACAGATACACAGGTACATGGATCTATATGTATAAAGGATTTGCAAAGACCTGCAAACATATGAGGGGAAATTCATATATAAAAATAATGTATATGTATGGCTACAGATACACAATCTATATGTATAAAGGATTTGCAAAGACCTGCAAACATATGAGGGCAAATTCATATATAAAAATAATGTACATGTATGGCTACAGATACACAGGTACATGGCTCTAGACGTATAAAGGATTTGCAAAGACCTGCAAACATATGAGGGCAAATTCATATATAAAAATAATGTATATGTATGGCTACAGATACACAGGTACATGGATCTATATGTATAAAGGATTTGCAAAGACCTGCAAACATATGAGGGGAAATTCATATATAAAAATAATGTATACAGATAGATACACATATAAAGATACATAGGGATTGCAAAAGCTTGCAAGGGATTAATGCCTATATATCTGTAGGAAAGTTTAACAAATATTTCAGATTAATGAATATATATTTTTCTTCTTCCTGACTTGCAAGGGCGTCTTTCCCTTTTCAAAACATTCCCTGGATTAAGAGCAAGGGAGGCTTTGGAAAAGAAAACACACTGATAAGGGAGGAGAAGAGAGAAATAGATCACATATTGCCTTTGTAAGCCGGGGAGGCTTTTTCAGCTCATAAATAAGGGCTGAAAAACTCAGCTTATCTTCGAGTATATACAGTAAATATATCTGGTATGTATATATTTAACTTTAGCTAACTTAAATATACTGCATATATGTGGGTCTTGGGTTTGGGTCCGGCCGAAACGAGGGGCCTCAAGCGCCCGTGCTTACCATGCGTTCGTGTTGGTGAAGTCCGCTGAAGTTGCCCGACTGGGGCAGCGGGGAGGAGGAAGCGCCCAGGATGACCCCGTAGTTGGACTGCCCCATGGTCCCCGAGGAGGTCCACAGGTCGGCCGAGTTGTGGATCCCATCTGCAAGGCACAGAGAACCATCACGACCCACAGAAAATATCGGAGGGGCTCGAATTGATCCAGGATGATGGGAGTTGTAGTTCGCCCTGCATCCTGAATGCACTGTGAACCCCACCGGCAATGGACTTGATCCAAACAACATTGGATCAGGACCCCACTTGGCACACAGACTCATTGTAACCAACAGAAAATATGGGAGGAGCTGGAATTGACCAAGGATGATGGGAGTTGTAGTCCACTCTACATTCCGAGAGCAATGTGAAATCCATCGGTAATGGACCTGATCCAAACAACATTGGATCAGGACCCCACTTGGAACACAGACTCATCATGACCAACAGAACATATTGGAAAGACTGGAATTGATCCAGGATGATGGGAGTTGTAGTCCACCCTGCATCCCGAGCGCAATGTGAAATCCATCGGTAATGGACCTGATCCAAACAACATTGGATCAGGACCCCACTTGGCACACAGACTCATCATGACCAACAGAACATATTGGAAAGACTGGAATTGATCCAGGATGATGGGAGTTGTAGTCCACCCTGCATCCCGAGCGCAATGTGAAATCCATTGGTAATGGATCTGATCCAAACAACATTGGATCAGGACCCCACTTGGCACACGACCCATCATAACCAACAGAAAATATTGGAGGGACTGGAATTGATCCAAGATGATGGGAGTTGTAGTCCACCCTGCATCCCGAATGCATTGTGAACCCCACCAACGATGGATCTGATCCAAACAACACTGGATCTGTACCAGACTCTACACACAGACTCATAATGACCAACAGAAAATATTGGAAGGACTGGAACTGATCCAGGATGATGGGAGTTGTAGTCCACCCTGCATCCCGAATGCACTGTGAACCCCACCAACGATGGATCTGATCCAAACAACACTGGATCAGGACCCCACTTGGCACACAGACCCATCATAACCAACAGAAAATATTGGAGGGGCTGGAACTGATCCAGGGATGATGGGAGTTGTAGTCCACCCTGCATCCCGAGAGCAATGTGAAATCCATCGGTAATGGATGTGATCCAAACAACATTGGATCAGGACCCCACTTGGCACACAGACTCATTGTAACCAACAGAAAATATTGGAGGGACTGGAATTGATCCAGGATGATGGGAGTTGTAGTCCACCCTGCATCCCGAGAGCAATGTGAAATCCATCGGTAATGGACTTGATCCAAACAACATTGGATCAGGACCCCACTTGGCACACAGACTCATTGTAACCAACAGAAAATATTGGAGGGACTGGAATTGATCCAGGATGATGGGAGTTGTAGTCCACCCTGCATCCCGAGAGCAATGTGAAATCCATCGGTAATGGACCTGATCCAAACAACATTGGATCAGGACCCCACTTGGCACACAGACTCATTATAACTATAGACACTATTGGAAAGGCTCGAATTGATCCAGGATGATGGGAGTTGTAGTCCACCCTGCATCCCGAGCGCAATGTGAAATCCATCGGAAATGGACCTGATCCAAACAACATTGGATCAGGACCCCACTTGGCACACAGACTCATCATGACCAACAGAACATATTGGAAAGACTGGAATTGATCCAGGATGATGGGAGTTGTAGTCCACCCTGCATCCCGAGCGCAATGTGAAATCCATCGGTAATGGACCTGATCCAAACAACATTGGATCAGGACCCCACTTGGCACACAGACTCATTATAACTATAGACACTATTGGAAAGGCTCGAATTGATCCAGGATGATGGGAGTTGTAGTCCACCCTGCATCCCGAATGCACTGTGAACCCCACCAATGATGGATCTGATCTAAACAACACTGGATCTGGACCACACTTGGCACACAGACCCATCATAACCAACATAAAATATTGGAGGGGCTGGAACTGATCTAGGATGATGGGAGTTGTAGTTCACCCTGCATCCTGAATGCACTGTGAACCCCGCCAGCAATTGATCTGATGTTGGATCTGGATAACATTTGGCACACAGACCCGTAAATAATAATAATAATAATAATAATAATAATAATAATATATTTTATTTAATAATAATAATAATATAAATAATAATAAAATTTTATTTAATAATAATATATATTTTATTTAATAATAATAATAATATATTTTATTTAATAATAATAATAATATAAATAATAATAAAATTTTATTTAATAATAATAATATAATATATTTTATTTAATAATAATAATAATAATATAAATAATAATAAAATTTTATTTAATAATAATAATATAATATATTTTATTTAATAATAATAATAATATAAATAATACATTTTTATTTAATAATGATAACAACAACAACAACTTGGGAAGTGTCCGACGTGGGATCCAATACAACAGCCAGCAGTGTGTCTGCTGTGAACGTATCTTGTTGTGTTTCTAATAATAATAATAATAACAATAGCAGCTTTGTTTATACCCCGCTCCATCTCCCGAAGGACTCAGAGCGGCTTACACTGGGACAAGCCCAAAACAGTATTACATCAATAAAAACAGATACACAATAAAATCAAGAGTATATTAACATATCTTACCAAAGTTAAAATAACTTAAAACATAGACAGTAATCCCAATAATAATAATAATAATAATAATAATAATAATAATAATAATAATAATAATAATAATAATACATCACACAGTCCTAGACACTTGGGAAGTGTTCGACTTGTGATTTTGTGATACAAAATCCAGCATATAGATCTTGTTTGCTGTGTCATAAAATAATAATAATAATAATAATAATAATAATAATAATAATAATAATAACTTTATTTATACCCTGCTCCACCTTCCGAAGGACTCACTTCACTGGGACAAGCCCAAAACAGTATTACGTCAATCAAATCAGTGACACAATACAATCACAATCTAATAACACATCTTACAAAAGTTAAAATAACTTTAGACAGTCATCCCAATCTGTGGTCAAGCCCCATAGGCCATTTGACCATCCTTGCGGGAGCTGACAGAGGGAGCTCACCCACACTCTATTCGAACCGACAAGCAACCCCAACCTTCAAGTCAGCAGTCCTGTCGGCACAAGGGTTTAACCTCACTGCGCTACAAGGGGCTCCATAGAACATAACTAGAGACAGGTAACTTAACTGGGAACAGGTAAATACTTGAGGACAGGTAGCCCAACTGGAGACAGCTAATCTAACTAATAATAATAATAATAATAATAATAATAATAATAATAATAACAACGTACCTGGCATGTAGAAGGCTCCTGGGTAGACCGTGCTGGGGGCTTTGGAAGGAGCATAGCCGGCCGTCTCCCTGTTATATTCATCACCTGAGTTGGGTGGATACACCTGTTTGGATAAATAACGATTATTATTAAAAGCTGAGTCTGGGAGAGGAGTGCCTCCCCATTAAATCTGATGTGTATCAATGGGTGTTAATAATAATAATAATAATAGTAATAATAGAAATAACGATAGTTATTCTGGGACCCTAAGCTGAGTCTGGGAGAGGAGTGCCTCCCCATGATATCCGATGTGTGCCAATGGGTGTTAATAATAATATTAATATAAATAACGATTATTATTAAAAGCTGAGTCTGGGAGAGGAGTGCCTCCCCATTAAATCTGATGTGTATCAATGGGTGTTAATAATAATAATAATAATAATAATAATAATAATAATAGTAATAATAGAAATAACGATAGTTATTCTGGGACCCTAAGCTGAGTCTGGGAGAGGAGTGCCTCCCCATGATATCCGATGTGTGCCAATGGGTCTTAATAATAATAATATAAATAATGATTATTATTAAAAGATGAGTCTGGGAGAGGAGTGCCTCCCCATTAAATCTGATGTGTACCAATGGGTGTTAATAATAATAATAATAATAATAATAATAATAATAATAATAGAAATAACGATAATTATTTTGGAACCCTAAGCTGAGTCTGGGAGAGGAGTGCCTCCCGCATGACATCTGATGTGGGCCAATGGGTCTTACCAATAATATTTTATATATATATAAAAATAACGATAGCTACTCTGGGACCCTAAGCTGAGTCTTGGGAGAGGAGTGCCTCCTCCATTACATCTGATGTGTGCCAATGGGTGTTAATAATAATATAAATAACAATAATTATTTTGGAACTCTAAGCTGAGTCTGGGAGAGGAGTGCCTCCTCTATGACATCTGATGTGTGACAATGGGTGTTAATAATAATATTAATATAAATAACGATAGTTACTCTGGGACCCTAAGCTGAGTCTGGGAGAGGAGTGCCTCCATGTTACATCTGATGTGTGCCAATGGGTGTTGTTAATAATAATATAACGATAATTATTTTGGAACCCTAAGCTGAGTCTGGGAGAGGAGTGCCTCCCGATAATATCTGATGTGTGCCAATGGGTCTTACTAATAATATTAATATATATATATTAAAAACGATAATTATTTTGGAACCCTAAGCTGCGTCTGGGAGAGGAGTGCCTCCCCCATGATATCTGATGTGTGCCAATGGGTCTTAAAAATAATATTAATATATATATTAATAAAAATAGCTATTCTGGGACCCTAAGCTGAGTCGTGGGAGAGGAGTGCCTCCATGTTACATCTGATGTGTGCCAATGGGTGTTGTTAATAATAATACTAATATATAGCTGCTCTGGGACTCTAAGCTGAGTCTGGGAGAGGAGTGCCTCCCCCATGTGTGCCAATGGGTTGTAATAATAATAATAATAATAATAATAATAATAATAAAAATAACAATAATTATTTTGGAACTCTAAGCTGAGTCTGGGAGAGGAGTGCCTCCCCCATGACATCTGATGTGAGCCAATGGGTCTTACATATAAATAACGATAGCTACTCTGGGACTCGAAGCTGAGTCTGGGAGAGGAGTGCCTCCCCATGATATCTGATGTGAGCCAATGGGTCTTACTAAAACGATAGCTACTCTGGGACTCGAAACTGCGTCTGGGAGAGGAGTGCCTCCCCCATGATATCTGATGTGTGCCAATGGGTCTTACCAATGATATTTTTATCTATATCTATATATAACGATAGATATTATGGGACTCTAAGCTGAGTCTGGGAGAGAAGTGCTTCCCCATCATATCTGATGTGTACCAATGGGTCTTACTAATAATATTAATATAAATAACGATAGTTACTTTGGGACCCTAAGCTGAGTCTGGGAGAGGAGTGCCTCCCCATGATATCTGATGTGTGCCAATGGGTGTTAATAATAATATTAATATAAATAACGATAGTTACTATGGAACCTAATATTAATATATTTATTAATAACGACAGATATTCTGGGACTCTAAGCTGAGACTGGGAGAGGAGTGCCTCCCCCATGATATCTGATGTGAGCCAATGGGTCTTACTAATAATATATATAAATATATATACAGTAGAGTCTCACTTATCCAACATAAACGGGCCGGCAGAACGTTGGATAAGTGAATATGTTGGATAATAAGGAGAGATTAAGAAAAAGCCTATTTAACATCAAAATAGGTTATAATTTTACAAATGAAGCACCAAAACATCATGTTATACAACAAATTTGACAGAAAAAGTAGTTCATTACACATTAATGCTATGTAGTAATTACTGTATTTACGAATTTAGCGCCAAAATATCACAATGCATTGAAAACATTGACTACAAAAATGCGTTGGATAATCCAGAACGTTGGATAAGCGAGTGTTGGATAAGTGAGACTCTACTGTATATATATACACACACACACAAATAACAATAACTACTCTGGGACTCTAAGCTGAGTCTGGGAGAGGAGTACCTCCCCCATGTGTGCCAATGGGTGTTAATAATAATCATAATAATAATAATAATAATAATATAGCAATAGTTAATTTGGGACCCTAAGCTGAGTC
The DNA here is from genome assembly GCF_035594765.1 of Anolis carolinensis. NCBI lineage: Eukaryota > Metazoa > Chordata > Lepidosauria > Squamata > Anolidae > Anolis > Anolis carolinensis. Next base: position 34,712,235 of record NW_026943818.1, on the reverse strand, counting down.
TGGGAGAGGAGTGCCTCCATGTTACATCTGATGTGTGCCAATGGGTGTTGTTAATAATAATACTAATATATAGCTGCTCTGGGACTCTAAGCTGAGTCTGGGAGAGGGGAGTGCCTCCCCCATGTGTGCCAATGGGTTGTAATAATAATAATAATAATAATAATAATAATAATAATAATAATAATAATATAACGATAGTTAATTTGGGACCCTAAGCTGAGTCTGGGAGAGGAGTGCCTCCTGCATGACATCTGATGTGAGCCAATGGGTCTTACCAATAATATTAATATATATATTAATAACGATAGCTACTCTGGGACCCTAAGCTGAGTCTGGGAGAGAAGTACCTCCCCTATATATATATATATATATATATATATATATATATATATATATGGGAGGTACTTCTCTCCCAGACTCAGCTTAGGGTCCCAGAGTAGCTATCGTTATTTATATAATATTTTATATATTATTATAAAATATTATATATATTATTACACACATAGTGAACAACGAAGTGATGTTCAGGAACGCGCCGGCTGGGATATATCCGTCCGCACGTCCAGACTAACCCACAAGTCGTGCTCGGGGGAAAGCGGGGGCAGGGCGAAGTTTGGCGACTCGAAATCCAAGTGCAGACAGAGATGTCTCTCGGAGCGGGGAAGGAGGGGGGGGCGGGGAAGAAAGAGGGGTGTTTTGTGTGCGGCGGGGGAAGAAGAGGGGCAGAGTGGGGGAATGAAGCCAGCGCCGGGCGGGCGAAGAATACGAAATGCAGCAAATTGCCTTTTCCTATAATTTGATTAAATAGCAGGAGCCGGGGAAATGGGGGACTCGAGCAAAGCAGGAATAATAGCCGCACGCCATCTGCCAGCGTTTGGCGCCCGGCCAGTTCTTCAGGCAGCTGTGCGGCGCTGGGGCGGGAGACGGAGGGGAGGGAAGAAGGGGGAGAGGAAGAGAGAGACACACAAAAAGGAGAGGGAATTGGGGGCAGGGATCGGGGGGACGCTTCGGGAGAGACCCAACAACCAGGAGGCCTCCAGAGCCCCAAAAATCCGCAACGAGAGAGAGCATTTCAACGCGAAAATGCGACTCCGTTGAGTTTGGAAGAGGGTCATCCCACCGCATTTCCGTCCCCGTTAACTATTCAGTTACTCTCTTCGCCGAGCGAGTGTACAATTCCTTCACAATCCGATGGGACTCCCGACAAACGTCCCACTAGAGGTGTGCACGAATAATGTCCCTTCTTTTTTTCGTGTTACCGTTTTGTCTCGACCTTTCGTCGACACAAAACGAATGCCGACAAATTTTGCTTCGTTATCATTTCGACCGTTCGTCTACACGAAACGAGTGACGACAAATTTTGCTTCGCATTAGTCTACATGAAATGAGTGACAAATTTTCCTTCGCGTTATTATTCCGACCGTTCGTCTACACAAAACGAGTGACGACAAATTTTGCTTCACGTTCGTCTACACAAAACGAGTGACGACAAATTTCGCTTTGCGTTCATCTACAGGAAATGAGTGACGACAAATTTTGCTTCACCTTCGTCTAAACAAAACGAGTGACGACAAATTTTGCTTCACGTTCATCTACACGAAATGAGTGACGACAAATTTTGCTTCACGTTCGTCTACACGAAATGAGTGACAACAAATTTTGCTTCACGTTCGTCTACACGAAAAGAGTGATGACAAATTTTGCTTCGCGTTCGTCTACACGAAATGAGTGACGACAAATTTTGCTTCACCTTCGTCGAAACAAAACGAGTGACGACAAATTTTGCTTCACGTTCATCTACACGAAATGAGTGACGACAAATTTTGCTTCACGTTCATCTAAACGAAACGAGTGACGACAAATTTTGCTTCGCATTCGTCTACACGAAACGAGTGACAACAAATTTTGCTTCGCGTTCGTCTACACGAAACGAGTGACGACAAATTTTGCTTCGCGTTCGTCTACACGAAATGAGGGACAAATTTTGCTTCGCGTTATCATTTCGACCGTTCGTCTACACAAAACAAGTAACGACAAATTTTGCTTCGACTGTTCGTCTACACGAAACGAGTGATGACAATTTTTCCTTCGCGTTATCATTTCGACCGTTTGTCTACACGAAACAAGTGACGACAAATTTTGCTTCACGTTCGTCTACACGAAATGAGTGACAAATTTTCCTTCGTGTTATCATTTCGACCGTTTGTCTACACGAAACGAGTGATGACAAATTTTGCTTCGCGTGATCATTTCGTCTGTTTGTCTACACGAAATGAGTGACAAATTTTGCTTCGCGTTATTATTTCGACGGTTCGTCTACACAAAACGAGTGATGATAAATTTTCCTTCGCGTTATTATTTCGATCGTTCATCTACACGAAATGAATGACTACAAATTTTGCTTCGTGTTATCATTTTGATTGTTCGTCTACACAAAACGAATGGTGACAAATTTTGCTTCGCGTTATTATTTCGACGGTTCTTCTACACAAAATGAGTGACGACAAATTTTGCTTCGCGTTATCATTTCGACCGTTCGTCTACACGAAACGAGTGATGACAACTTTTGCTTCGTGTTATCATTTCGACCGTTCGTCTACACGAAACGAGTGACGACAAATTTTGCTTCACATTATCATTTCGACCGTTGGTCTACACAAAACGAGTGATGACAATTTTTCCTTCGTTTTATCATTTTGTTTCGACCGTTCATCTATACAAAACGACTACAATTTTTCATTCGTTTCCTTTACGTTATTGTTTTGTTTCGACCATTTGTCTACACACAACGACGACAATTTTTCCTTTGTTTCCTTCGAGTTATTGTTTCGTTTTGACCGTTCGTCTACACACAACGATGACCATTTTTCCTTCGTTTCCTTCGTGTTATCGTTTTATATTAATAATATTAACATAAATAATGATAGTTATTCTGGAACCCTAAGCTGAGTCTGGGAGAGGAGTGCCTCCCATTACATCTAATGTGTGCCAATGGTGCTAATAATAATATTAATATAAGTAACGATATTCTGGGACCCTAAGCTAAGCCTGGGAGAGGAGTGTCTCCTCATGACATCTGATGGGTAACAATGGGTGTTAATAATAATATTAATATAAATAACGACAGAGTAACTTACCGAAGAAGGAAGTCCAGGAGGCACCTTCCGGACCTTTTTTGGCTGCCCGTCTGAAAGGAAAGACAAAGGATATAACAACAATAATAATAATAATACGAAATCCAGGCTATATATTTCATTTTGTGCCATACTGTGTCTTTGTGTCAATTAATAATAATAACACTTGGGAAGTGTGTCGACTTGTGATTTTGTGATACGAAATCCAGCATATCTATCTTGTTTGCTGTGTCATAATAATAATAATAATAATAATAATAATAATAATAATAATAATAATATACATCACACAGTCCTAGACACTTGGGACGTGTTCGACTTGTGATTTTGTGATATGAAATCCAGCATGTCTATCTTGTTTGCTGTGTCATAATAATAATAATAATAATAATAATAATAATAATAATAATAATAATAATATACATCACACAGTCCTAGACACTTGGGAAGTGTTCGACTTGTGATTTTGTGATACGAAATCCAGCATATCTATCTTGTTTGCTGTGTCATAATAATAATAATAATAATAATAATAATAATAATAATAATATACATCACACAGTCCTAGACACTTGGGAAGTGTTCGACTTGTGATTTTGTGATACGAAATCCAGCATATCTATCTTGTTTGCTGTGTCATAATAATAATAATAATAATAATAATAATAATAATAATAATAATAATAATAATAATATACATCACACAGTCCTAGACACTTGGGAAGTGTTCGACTTGTGATTTTGTGATACGAAATCCAGCATATCTATCTTGTTTGCTGTGTCATAATAATAATAATAATAATAATAATAATAATAATAATAATATACATCACACAGTCCTAGACGCTTGGGAAGTGTTCCACTTGTGATTTTGTGATACGAAATCCAGCATATCTATCTTGTTTGCTGTGTCATAATAATAATAATAATAATAATAATAATAATAATAATAATAATTTATATCCTGTCCTCTCTCCCTGTGGGGACTCAGGGCGGTAATATATGTGTGTGTGTGTGTGTGTGTGTGTGTGTGTGTGTGTGTATATATATATATATATATATACCGGTATTTCAAACTCTGGCTCAGTTTGACTTCCTGTCCACTCTGTTTCTATTTTTCTAGCTGCCTTTTACTAGGAACTGAATATTGGGGGATACATGTAACTTTGCTATGATCGTAGTCAGTGTTTTTTGTTGCTGCATTTATTTTTGGCATTCGCGGTTTCAGTGTTTTCTTTCTCTCGCGCTGTCGGTTTGTTATAACTGTGGACAGGGATTTCTACTGACATAATAATAATAATAATAATAATAATAATAATAATAATAATAATAATAATACATCACACAGTCCTAAGCACTTGGGAAGTGTTCGACTTGTGATTTTGTGATACGAAATCCAGCATATCTATCTTTTTTGCTGTGTCATAACTATGTCTTTGTGTCAATAATAATAATAATAATAATAATAATAAAAAATCACATAGTCCTAAAAACTTGGGAAGTGTTCGACTTGCGATTTTGTGATATGAAATCCAGCATATATACTGTATATACTTGAGTATAAGCCTAGTTTTTCAGCCCTTTATTTAAGACTGAAAAAGCCCCCCATGGCTTATATTTGGGTCCTGGTTGGCTTATATTTGGGTCACTTTATACTCGAGAATATATGGTACATTTATTATTTTTCTCTATTATTATTGGATGGCCCATGAGGTCCCTTCCAACTCTACTATTCTATGATTCTATGTATTATTACATTTATTATTTTTCTCTATTATTGTTGCTACTATTACATTTATTCTACTCTATTTTTATTAATATTATTAATACATTTATTATTTCTCATCTTACTATTATTATTGCATTTATTGTTTTACTCTATTTATTATTACATGTATTATTTTCCTGAATTTAATATTATTACATGTATTATTTTACTCTATTATTATTAAAAGGATACATAAGCACATTGAAGAAGATGAGAATAATGATTTAATCAGAGATGGACAGTCTTATCTTAAATTTGAGCTTTATGTAAATATTCAAAAACATTTCACCTACCGATGCCTCAATTAATGTAATTTTATTGGTATCTATTTTTATTTCTGAAATTTACCACCCTCGGCTTATACTGGAGTCAATGTTTTCCCTAGTTTTGTTGTGGTAAAATTAGGTGTCTCGGCTTATATTCAGGTCGGCTTATACTCGAGTATAAGTTTGCTATGTCTTTGTGTCAATAATAATAATAATAATAATCCGAAATACAGCATCATCATCCGTAAATACATCACACAGTCCTAAACACTTGGGAAGTGTTCGACTTGTGATTTTGTGATACGAAACCCAGTATATAGATCTTGTTTACTATGTCTTTGTATCAATAATAATAATAATAATTTTATTTTTAATACCACACCTTGAATACTATTGTTAAAATACAAAACCGTTCAGGAGTAATCTATGAAGGTGATTTACCGCTTTGGTTGGGGCTGATGGGGACTATAGTTGCGGTAAGAAGCAACTGGGCGAAATCTGTTCGAGAACGAAGGAACGAAGGAAAGAAAGAAAGAAAGGGAAAGCCACATGGCCGCCTTCTCCAACAGGTCTCCATTCCTGGGATTCCTTTCCGTCAATGAATGCCAGATGCAAGGATGTGGAGCGGGGATTTTTTTTCTCCTTCTCCCACCTCCGTTCCATCCCATAATAAGCCGGGCAGGTGGGAGGGGGGTTTCAAAAGGGGAGAAACGTGTCCCTTCTGCCTTTGTGCACCAAAAGCACAAGCAAAGCACCCCTGGCAGATGGCCACCCAGCTTCAATTTTAATAATAATAATAATAATAATAATAATAATACAAGTAAAATAAGCATTCAAAGAACATGCCCTGGCAGAATATGTAAAGCAAAGTGAAGAACCTGCTTTGATTGAAGTCAAAAATCAGAAACTCCTCAAAGCACAGCAGACAAAAAACCAGTACAAGAAAACCGCACTACAAACTAGAGCAGAATCAGTACAAGAAAACCGCACTACAAACTTGAGCAGAATCAGTACCAGAAAACCGCACTACAAACTAGAGCAGAATCAGTACAAGAAAACCGCACTACAAACTAGAGCAGAATCAGTACAAGAAAACCGCACTACAAACTAGAGCAGAATCAGTACAAGAAAACCGCACTACAAACTAGAGCAGAATCGGTGCAAGAAAACCGCACTACAAACTAGAGCAGAATCGGTGCAAGAAAACCGCACTACAAACTAGAGCAGAATCAGTACAAGAAAACCGCACTACAAACTAGAGCAGAATCAGTACAAGAAAACCGCACTACAAACTAGAGCAGAATCAGTACAAGAAAACTGCACTACAAACTAGAGCAGAATCAGTACCAGAAAACCGCACTACAAACTAGAGCAGAATCGGTGCAAGAAAACCACACTACAAACTAGAGCAGAACCAGTACAAGAAAACCGCACTACAAACTAGAGCAGAATCAGTACAAGAAAACCGCACTACAAACTAGAGCAGAATCAGTACAAGAAAACCGCACTACAAACTAGAGCAGAATCAGTACAAGAAAACCGCACTACAAACTAGAGCAGAATCAGTACAAGAAAACCGCACTACAAACTACAACAGAATCAGTACAAGAAAACCGCACTACAAACTAGAGCAGAATCAGTACAAGAAAACCGCACTACAAACTACAACAGAATCAGTACAAGAAAACCGCACTACAAACTAGAGCAGAATCAGTACAAGAAAACCGCACTACAAACTAGAGCTGACAGCTGGTACAACAAATCATTGCATGGAAAGTTCCTTGACAAAATTGAAGGAAAAGCTGACAAGGAGAAGACCGGGCTCTGGCTCACGAATGGGACCCTGAAGAAGGAGACAGAAGGCCTGATCCTTGCAGCCCAGGAGCAAGACATCAGGACAAAGGCAATCAAGGCCAAGATCGAAAAATCAGCTGATGACCCAAAATGCAGACTGTGCAAGGAAACCGACGAAACCATTGATCCCAACTCAGTCAGGCTCCGCCACGTACGTACCGATGTTGCTCTCGGCGCCTCTCCGGCGAGGGTTCCCGCTGCCGTACGGGTAGTACTGCGACCCGCCCTTCACCCCCGTCGGCGACAGCGTGCTGGGACTTGCGATCCCCATTTCACTGGGCAGGAAACCAGGTTGCTGGAAAAGAAAGGGAAAAAGAAGAAATGAAGGGGAAGAAGGACAAAACGAGACACCAACCGGAAACCAAGAGCCAGTCATCTATGTAGGAAAACTTAACTACAGTAGACCCAAGGCCCATAACTTTCCCCATGGCACCCATGGGGAAAGTTATAATACACTCTCAATTAACTGGAACTCATGGGAAAATTATTACCATAGACTCTTAGTTAACCGGAACCCAAGGGGAAAGTTATCATACTCTCCGTTAACTGGAATCCATGGGGAAAGTTATAATAGACTCAGTCAACAAATAAAGTTATTATCATACTCTCAGTTAACTTTTATCCATGGGGAAAGTTATTATATAGACTCTCAATTAACTGGAACTCATGGGGAAATTATTACTGTAGACTCTCAGTTAACTGGCACCCAAAGGGAAAGTTATCATACTCTCCGTTAACTGGAATCAATGGGGAAAGTTATAATAGACTCAGTCAACAAATAAAGTTATTATCATACTCTCAGTTAACTTGAATCCATGGGGAAAGTTATTATATAGACCCTCAATTAACTGGAACTCATGGGGGAAATTATTACCGTAGACTCTCAGTTAACCAGCATCCAAAGGGAAAGTTATCATACTCTCTGTTAACTGGAATCCATGGGGTAAGTTACACTTCTCTCAATTAACTGGTACCAATGGAGAAGGTTACTCCAATAGACTCTCACTTAACCGGCACCCATTGGGAGAGTTACTACAATAGACTCTTAGTTAACTGGCATCCACGGGGAAAGTTACTACGTACAATACTCTTGGTTAACTGACACCCATTGGGAAAGTTACTACAATAGACTCTCGGCTAACCGGCACCCGTGGGGAAAGTTATTATCATACTCTCAGATAACTGGTATTTATGGGGAAAGTTACAACAGACTTTCAATTAACTGACACCCAATGGATAAAGTTATTATCATACTCTCAGTTAACTGGAATCCATGGGGAAAGTCACAATAAACTCTCAGTCAACTGGTACCCAATGGATAAAGTTATTATCATACTCCCAGTTAACTGGAATCCATGGGGAAAGTCTCTGTCAACTGGTACCCAATGGATAAAGTTATTATCATACTCTCTGTTAATTGGAATCCACAGGGAACGTTACAATAGACTTTCAATTAACCGGCACCCACGGGGAACGTTACAACAGACTCTCAATTAACTGGCGCTCATGGGAAAAGTTATTACTATAGACTTTCCGTTCACTGGCATCCATGGGGAAAGTTATTATCATACTCTCAGTTAACCGGCACCCATTGGCTTTGGTAGATGCCAGATAAATGTTGTTTCTGGCTGCATGAGAGTTACTATTAAAAATAGGCCTGACTTAATACTATATACTATATTGACTTGATATTAAAATTGACATGCAGTCATTAAATGCCGATTAAGACAAAAGACAACAGTTTTTTTTAAAATCTAAAGTGCTATTTTTTCTGGTTGCTTGAGAGTTCTGGTTAACCGAGAGTCCAATGGACCAAAGATATGCAGATCTATACAAATTATACATATAATATTATTATACATATATATTTAAATTGAAATATGAATTTAAAATCCAGTTATGTTTTGGTGGTTGTTGTTGTGCAAAGTTTCGCGTGTGCAGACGTGTGCCGCTCCGCATTACGCTGCCGGGATGGGAGCGGACCGAGATGAAGAGCCATGCAACGGGTGCGAATCGTGCTGTTTTTAAAAAAAATCCAGACAAAATCCCTCAACCTTTAAGGAGAGCCGGGGATTCTGGGAGTTGAAATACTGGAAGTTGACCCAGGATGATGGGAGTTGTGGTCTGCCCACAAAGAGAGAGCTCTGTAATTCCCACCAATGATGGATCTGGACTACCTTGAAATACTGGAAGTTGACCCAGGATGATGGGAGTTATAGTCCACCCACTCACGCATAGAGCCTCATAACTCCCACTGAAGATGGATCTGGACCATCTTGAAATACTGGAAGTTGACCCAGGATGATGGGAGTTATAGTCCACACACACACACACACACACACATAGCCCTGTAACTCCCACCGAAGATGGACCTGGACCATCTTGAAATACTGGAAATTGACCCAGGATGGTGGGAGTTGTAGTCCACCCACACAGAGAGAGCTCTGTAATTCCCACCAATGATGGATCTGGACCATCTTGAAATACTGGAAGTTGATCCAGGATGATGGGAGTTGTGGTCCTCCCACACAGAGAGCTCTGTAATTCCCACCAATGATGGATCTGGACCATCTTGAAATACTGGAAGTTGACCCAGGATGATGGGAGTTATAGTCCACAAACACACACAGAGAGAGTCCTGTAACTCCCACCGAAGATGGATCTGGACTACCTTGAAATACAGAAGTTGACCCAGGATGATGGGAGTTGTGGTCCTACCACAAAGAGAGAGCTCTGTAATTCCCACCAAGGATGGATCTGGACCATCTTGAAATACTGGAAGTTGATCCAGGATGGTGGGAGTTGTAGTCCACCCACTCACGCATAGAGCCTCATAACTCCCACCGAAGATGGATCTGGACCATCTTGAAATACTGGAAGTTGACCCAGGATGATGGGAGATATAGTCCACACACACACAGAGCCCTGTAACTCCCATAGAAGATGGACCTGGACCATCTTGAAATCATAGAATCATAGAATCATAGAATAGTAGAGTTGGAAGAGACCTCATGGGCCATCCAGTCCAACCCCCTGCCAAGAAGCAGGAAATCGCATTCAAAGCACCCCCGACAGATGGCCATCCAGCCTCTGCTTAAAAGCCTCCAAGGAAGGAGCCTCCACCACAGCCCGGGGGAGAGAGTTCCACTGTCGAACAGCCCTCACAGTGAGGAAGTTGATGCAGGATGATGGGAGTTGTAGTCCACCCACTCACGCAGAGTCCCATAACTCCCACTGAAGATGGATCTGGACCATCTTGAAATACTGGAAGTTGACCCAGGATGGTGGGAGTTATAGTCCACACACACACACACACACATAGCCCTGTAACTCCCACCGAAGATGGACCTGGACCATCTTGAAATACTGGAAGTTGACCCAGGATGGTGGGAGTTGTAGTCCACCCACACAGAGAGAGCTCTGTAATTCCCACCAATGATGGATCTGGACTACCTTGAAATACTGGAAGTTGACCCAGGATGATGGGAGTTGTGGTCCGCTCACAAAGAGAGAGCTCTGTAATTCCCACCAAGGATGGATCTGGACTACCTTGAAATACTGGAAGTTGACCCAGGATGATGGGAGTTATAGTCCACACACACACACACACAGAGCCATGTAACTCCCACCGAAGATGGATCTGGACCATCATGAAATACTGGAAGTTAATCCAGGATGATGGGAGTTGTGGTCCTCCCACATAAAGAGAGCTCTGTAACTCCCACCGAAGATGGATCTGGACCATCATGAAATACTGGAAGTTGATCCAGGATGATGGGAGTTGTAGTCCTACCACACAGAGAGAGCTCTCTAATTCCCACCAATGATGGATCTGGACTACCTTGAAATACTGGAAGTTGACCCAGGATGATGGGAGTTGTGGTCCTCCCACACAGAGAGAGCTCTGTAATTCCCACCAATGATGGATCTGGACCATCTTGAAATACTGGAAGTTGACCCAGGATGATGGGAGTTGTGGTCCTACCACAAAGAGAGAGCTCTGTAATTCCCACCAATGATGGATCTGGACCATCTTGAAATACTGGAAGTTGACCCAGGATGATGGGAGTTGTGGTCCTACCACAAAGAGAGAGCTCTGTAATTCCCACCAATGATGGATCTGGACTACCTTGAAATACTGGAAGTTGACCCAGGATGATGGGAGTTATAGTCCACAAACACACACAGAGAGAGTCCTGTAACTCCCACCGAAGATGGATCTGGACTACCTTGAAATACTGGAAGCTGACCCAGGATGATGGGAGTTGTAGTGCACCGACAAAGAGAGAGCTCTGTAATTCCCACCAATGATGGATCTGGACCACCTTGAAATACTGGAAGTTGACCCGGGATGATGGGAGTTGTAGTCCGCCCACACAGAGAGAGCTCTGTAATTCCCACCAATGATGGATCTGGACTACCTTGAAATACTGGAAGTTGACCCAGGATGATGGGAGTTATGGTCCTCCCACAAAGAGAGAGCTCTGTAACTCCCACCAATGATGGATCTGGACTACCTTGAAATACTGGAAATGGACCCAGGATGATGGGAGTTTTGGTCCTCCCACAAAGAGAGAGCTCTGTAATTCCCACCAATGATGGATCTGGACTACCTTGAAATACTGGAAGTTGATCCAGGATGATGGGAGTTGTAGTCCACCTACACACAGAGAGCCCCATAACTCCCACCAATGATGGATCTGGACTACCTTGAAATACTGGAAGTTGATCCAGGATGGTGGGAGTTGTAGTCCACCCACTCACGCATAGAGCCTCATAACTCCCACCGAAGATGGATCTGGACCATCTTGAAATACTGGAAGTTGACCCAGGATGATGGGAGATATAGTCCACACACACACAGAGCCCTGTAACTCCCATAGAAGATGGACCTGGACCATCTTGAAATCATAGAATCATAGAATTGGAAGAGACCTCATGGGCCATCCAGTCCAACCCCCTGCCAAGAAGCAGGAAATCGCATTCAAAGCACCCCGACAGATGGCCATCCAGCCTCTGCTTAAAAGCCTCCAAGGAAGGAGCCTCCACCACAGCCCGGGGGAGAGAGTTCCACTGTCGAACAGCCCTCACAGTGAGGAAGTTGATGCAGGATGATGGGAGTTGTAGTCCACCCACTCACGCAGAGTCCCATAACTCCCACTGAAGATGGATCTGGACCATCTTGAAATACTGGAAGTTGACCCAGGATGGTGGGAGTTATAGTCGACAAACACACACACACACACATAGCCCTGTAACTCCCACCGAAGATGGACCTGGACCATCTTGAAATACTAGAAGTTGACCCAGGATGGTGGGAGTTGTAGTCCACCCACACAGAGAGAGCTCTGTAATTCCCACCAATGATGGATCTGGACTACCTTGAAATACTG
>NW_026943818.1:34599820-34694820 GCF_035594765.1 Anolis carolinensis | reverse complement strand
TCATCTATCTATCTATCTATCTATCTATCTATCTATCTATCTATCTATCTATCATCTTCTTCCTCCCTCCCTCTATCTATCTATCTATCTATCTATCTATCTAAAATGAAGTAAAATAATAAATGTAATAATAACAATAATAACAGAGAAAAATAATTCATGTACCATATATACTCGAATATAAGCCGACCAGGACCCTCACCCGAGTATAAGCCGAGGGGGGCTTTTTCAGTCCTAAAAAAGGGGGGCTGAAAAACTCGGCGTATAGTCGAGTATATACGAGACGTTTCTTCTTTCCTCCTTTTTCTCCCTCCCTCTCTCCCTGAGTCTCGTGACTTTATGGGCAACCCAGAGATCCCGAAAGATAGTGTTTTCATCAAATCCCATGAATGATGAAATGCGCGGATATCGAGCCCGAGGAAATCAAGCCCGCGGATATTGAGCCCACGAAAAGGGAGTGTGGGCGGGCCCTCCGGGTCAATTGATTTCCCCGACTGCAGAGACTGGGAATGAAGGCGGAGGAGGCACCTTTGCCGCCGTTATTTACATTTCAAAACACCTCATTCCTTTCCATTCCACGCCAGACGGCCCCTCGCCTCCTTCCCACATTCCCCTGCTTCGCTCCCAAGGCTTAGCGTTAAGTAAACACGAGGTCAAAGGGTCGCAGGGCCAAATCTTTTAACTGACCTAATTTTTCAGAAATCGGTTTAGGGGCTAAATTTGCCGAAAGACCCGGCGTCGGCCACAAATGCTTCTGATAGAAATACGCTGATATTGTGTTGTCAAAGGCTTTGAGTTGCCGTGAGACTTCCGGGCTGTCTGGCCATGCTCCAGAAGCATTATCTCCTGACGTTTCGCCCACATCTATGGCAGGCATACTCAAGAGGAAACAACCAGGGCCAGCTAACACCTCCCAACAAAGGATTCCCCCAGTTGACATTCCCCAACAAAGGATTCCCCCGATAATGATTCCGCAGCTAACACCTCCCAACAAAGGATTCCCCCGAGAATGATTCCGCAGCTAACACCTCCCAACAAAGGATTCCCCCAAGAAGGAATCCATAGCTAACACCTCCCAACAAAGGATTCCCCCAAGAAGCATTCCGTAGCTAACACCTCCCAACAAAGGATTCCCCCGAGAATGATTCCGCAGCTAACATCTCCCAACAAAGGATTCCCCCAAGAAGGATTCCGCAGCTAACACCTCCCAACAAAGGATTCCCCCAGGCAGGAGGCAGCCAGGCTTTGAAGCCAAAAGGCCATTCAGTGCTAATCAAGCTGGCCAACTGTAACATTCCCGCTCGCCTCCAACAGACAAGAGCTTTGTGAGAAGCCAACCCTTTGAACAAGCGATATTCATTCGTGTAATGGCACACAGGTTACTCAGCTGTTAGACCATGGGTTCTCCACCTTTTGAACACCACTAGTCACGAAAAGCATCACCTTGTTAGAAGCCAACCCTTTGAACAAGTGATATTCATAAGCATTTGTGCAATGGCACACAGGCTACTCAGCTGTTAGACCATGGGTTCTCCACCTTTTGAACACCACTAGTCACGAAAAGCATCACCTTGTTAGAAGCCAACCCTCTGAACAAGTGATATTCATAAGCATTCGTGTAATGGCACACAGGCTACTCAGCTGTTAGACCATTGGTTCTCAACCTGTGGGTAACACCCACATCTACCTCACAACCTCTGAGTATGCCTGCCATAGATGTGGGCAAAACGTCAGGAGAGAATGCTTCTGGAACACAGCCATACAGCCCGGAAAACACACAACAACCCAGTGATTCCGGCCATGAAAGCCTTTGACAACACATATTACAATGCTTTATACAATGGAAATAATACAGTACAGTAGAATCTCACTTATCCAACATATATATAGACTAGCTGTGCCCGGCCATGCGTTGCTGTGGCGTTGTCTGGTGGTGTTGGTGAGAAATTGTTGAGGTAGTGGTGGTATTGAATGTCTGTTGTATGGTTGTCTTTATGTTTAGTATGCACACTGAAGTGGATTATATGGCAGTGTGGAGTCAAGATAATCCAGTTCAAAGCAGATAATATAAGATTATAAATGGGTTATATAGCTGCGTGGAAGGGCCTTGAGTCTACACTGCCATATAATCCAGTTCAAATCTGATAATCTGTGGAAGAAGCCTAAGTGAGGCCTAACTGTGCCTGTCCCTGGGCTGAGTAGGTTGCTAGGAGACCAAGTGGGCGGAGCTTAGCCTTCAAACTGGCAGCAATTGGATAAAAACTATTATTCCGCTCCCTGTAATTAGGACTTTATTTTTCTTTTCTTTTTGTTGTATCAACCTAGAGGCATTAATGATGGGTTGTGTTGTCAAATTTCGAGGTTGGGGGGCCTGTAGTTTTGTTGTTTTGTCCGCTGCCCTGATGCCATCACTCTTTTATATATATAGATTTTTGATTTGTATATCTACTTTATATACCTACTAGCTGTGCCCGGCCACGCGTTGCTGTGGCGAAGTCTGGTGGTCTGGGAAATAAAGTCTTGAGGAATTGGTGGTAGTTAAGGTCAAGGGTCAAGGTTTTCCCCTGACGTTAAGTCCAGTCGTGTCTTACTCTGGAGGTTGGTGCTCATCTCCATTTCTAAGCCGAAGAGCCGGCGTTGTCCGTAGACTCCTCCAAGGTCATGTGGGATGACTACATAGAGCGGCGTTACCTTCCCGCCGGAGCAGTACCTATTGATGCACTCACATTTGCATGTTTTCGAACTTCTGGGTTGGCAGAAGCTGGGGCTAACAGTGGGGGCTCTCTCCGCTCCCCCAATTCAAACCTGTGGCCTTTCGGTCCAGAAGTTCAGCAGCTCAGCGCTTTAACACGCTGCGCCATCAGGGGATATTATTTCCTAAAGGTTGTGAATATACAATATTTCTGATTGGTTTTTTTTGTTTGTTGGAGGCAAGTATGAATGCTGCAATTAGGAAAAATGATTAGGATGTAATGGCCTTGCAGCTTTAAAGCCTGGCTGTTTCCTCCCTGAGTGAATTTTTTGTTGGGAGGTGTTAGCTGGCCCTGATTGTTTCCTGTCTGGAATTCCCTTGTTTTCAGAGTGGTGTTGTTTGCGATATTTTATGTGCTTCTACTGTCTGTGGCCCTGAGAAAACAGAGGATTTGCCAGACTTTGATGATGGGAATACTTTGTTGGGAGGTGTTAGCTGGCCCTGATTGTTTCCTGTGTGGAATTCCCCTGTTTATTTACTGTCCTGGTTTTAGAGATTATGTTGTTCTGCATTATTCTATCCCAGTAATTATTTCATATTAAAGAAGAATCTCACTTATCCAACATTCGCTTATACAATGTTCTGGATTATCCAACGCAGTCTGCCTTTTCATAATCAATGTTTTTGTAGTCAGTGTTTTAAATTCATTGTGATATTTTAGTGGTAAATTTGTAAATACAGTACAGTAGAGTCTCACTTATCCAACATAAACGGGCCGGCAGAACGTTGGATAAGCGAATATGTTGGATAATGAGGAATTAAGGATAACCCTATTAAACATCAAATTAAGTTATGATTTTACAAATTAAGCACCAAAACATCATGTTAGACAACAAATTTGGAAGAAAAGTAGTTCAGTACACAGTAATGCTATATAGTAATTACTGTATTTATGAATTTAGCACCAAAATATCACGATATATTGAAAGCATTGACTACAAAAATGCGTTGGATAATCCAGAACGTTGGATAAGCGAGACTCTACTGTAAATACTACATAGCCTTACTGCGCATGGAACTACTTTTTCTGTCAAATTTGTTGTATAATATGATGTTTTGGTGCTTAATTTGGATAACGATTACCTAATTTGATGTTTAATTGGCTTTTCCTGAATCCCTTCTTATTATCCAACATATTCACTTATCCTGCCGGCCTGTTTACGTTGGATAAGTGAGACTCTACTGTATATTTCTAATCTTATATTATCTGCTCAGAACTGGATTATCTGAGGCCCCTTCTTCACAGCTGTATAAAATGCACACTGAAGTGGATTATATGGCAGTGTGGAGTCAAGATAATCCAGTGCAAAGCAGATAATATAAGATTATAAATGGGTTATAGAGCTGTGTGGAAGGGCCTTGAGTCTACACTGCCATATAATCCAGTGCAAATTAGATAATCTGTGGAAGACGTCTAAGTGAGGCCTAAGTCTGCCTGTCCCCGAACTGAAACCTGGCTGTCCCTTGGTTGCTAGGCAACCAAGTGGGCAGAGATTAGCCCTCTAAACTGGCAGCAATTGGATAAAAAACATTATTGCTCTCCCTCTAATTAGGACTTTATTTTTCTTTTCTTTTTGTTGTATCAACCTTGAGGCGTGGATGATGGGTTGTGTTGTCAAATTTTGAGGTTGGGGGGCCTGTACTTTTGTTGTTTTGTGAATTGCCGTGATGCCATCACTCTTTTATATATATACTAGCTGTGCCCGGCCACGTGTTGCTGTGGCTTTGTCTGGTGGTGTTGGTGAGAAATTGTTGAGGTAGTGGTGGTATTGAATGTCTGTTGTATGGTTGTCTTTATGTTTAGTATGCACACTGAAGTGGATTATATGGCAGTGTGGAGTCAAGATAATCCAGTTCAAAGCAGATAATATAAGATTCTCAATGGGTTATATAGATGTGGAAGGGCCTTGAGTCTACACTGCCATATAATCCAGTGCAAATTAGATAATCTGTGGAAGAAGCCTAAGTGAGGCCTAATTGTGCCTGTCCCCTGGGCTGAGTAGGTTTGCTAGGAGACCAAGTGGGCGGAGCTTAGCCTTCTAACTGGCAGCAATTGGATAAAAACATTATCCAAAACATTGCTGTAATTAGGACTTTATTTTTATTTTTTGTTGTATCAACCTAGAGCCGTGAATGATGGGTTGTGTTGTCAAATTTTGAGGTTGGGGGGCCTGTAGTTTTGTTGTTTTGTCCGCTGCCCTGATGCCATCACTCTTTTATATATATAGATATATATATACAATATAATTTACAATAGTATATAATAATTATAACATATTGTATATACATATAATATTCAAAATATTATATTGTAATACAATATAATACTAATAATACAATATAATATTAATTATATATTATATTTTACATGTAATATTACTAATAACATTACAATATATTGATACAGTGCAATATAGTAATTTATTACCAGTATTGTACTATGATAATAATATAATATTGTATGTAAATTTAATTTGTAAGCCGCTCTGAGTCCCCTTCGGGGTGAGAAGGGCAGCATATAAATGTAGCAAATAAATAATAAATAAATAAATAAACGGGCCGGCAGAACGTTGGATAAGCGAATATATTGGATAATAAGGAGGAATTAAGGAAAAGCCTATTAAACATCAAATTAGGTTAGGATTTTACAAATTAAGCACCAAAACATCATGTTGACAGAAAAAGTAGTTCAATACGTAGTAATGCTATGTAGTAATTACTGTATTTACGAATTTAGCACCAAAATATCAGGATGTATTGAAAACATGGACTACAAAAATGCGTTGGATAATCCAGAACGTTGGATAAGCGAGTGTTGGATAAGTGAGACTCTACTGTACTTCGTGGGGAGGCTGAGAGTGTGTGACTCGCTGTTTATAGCCTGACCCCGCATGAAAACAAACCAACCAGATGCACCAAAACCACCACCAAAGGATTCGCAACTCCCGAAACACGGCGACGTTTCCCCCCCTCGAGGCAAGGCACCACGTTCCCAGATCCAATCATTCTATTAAGTATGCAATTCCTGGCCGAAGGGAGGGGTGGGAAGGATTTGAGGAGGGGGAGAGATAAGTCATAGAGATTAAAGGCTGCGTCGGACAAAAACGGGGGGGGGGGGGGGGGACGGCGTGGTGGAATGGAAGTACCACTCCCCTCCGCAAACCGATTAAAACCCATTGTCCGAGATTCCGCGCCAGTCACAATGCCGGCTAGATTAGCTGAAAAGAAGTTAATTGCTAGAAATAATTACTCGAAAGAGATCGGCGCAGAAGGGGGGGGTCTTTTCCCCGACTTGCAAGTGAAGCAATTTCCATCAAGGCCGTTTCAGCTCCCTGTCGTTGCCCCCCACCCAGTCATGTGTTAATCCAGACATACTCAACACAACGGGCGGGTGGAGAAGGCCGGAATCGTTTGGGGCAAAACACCAGACCCACCTCAAAAAAACAAAAAACAATCAAAAACAACAAACAAAATCAATAAAACAAAACAAAACAAAAAACAAAAAAACCCCCCAAAAAATCCAAAAAAACAAAAACAAAAACACTTCCCATCCAGAGATGGATACAACAACAAAACAACAACAAAAGCAAAAAACAAAATCAATAAAACAAAAAAACCCCCAAAAAGAAACAAAAAAACAAAAACACTTCCCATCCAGAGATGGATACAACAACAACAACAACAAAAAACAAAATCAATAAAACCAAAAAAACCCCAAAAGAAACAAAAAAAAACCCAAAAAACAAAAACACTTCCCATCCAGATAGGGATACAACAACAACAAAAACAACAACAAAAACAAAATCAATAAAAAAACACCCAAAAAACAAAAACACTTCCCATCCAGATATGGATACAACAACAACAAAAACAACAACAAAAACGAAATCAATAAAACTAAAAAAAACCCAAAAAGAAAGAAAAAAAAACCCCCAAAAATAAAAACACTTCCCATCCAGAGATGGATACAACAACAAAACAACAACAAAACCAAAAACAATAAAACAAAAAAAAAACCCCAAAAGAAACAAAAAAACTTCAAAAAACAAGAACACTTCCCATCCAGATATGGATACAACAACAACAAAAACAAACAACAAAAACAAAAAACAAAACCAATAAAACCAAAAAACCTCAAAAAGAACCCCCCCCCCAAAAAAACACTTCCCATCCAGAGATGGATACAACAACAACAAAAACAAAAAACAAAACCAAGAAAACAAAAAAAAACTCAAAAAAGAAACAAAAAAACCCCCCAAAAAACAAAAACAAAGAAAAACAAAAACACTTCCCATCCAAAGATGGATACTACGACAACAAAACACAACAACAAAAATCAATAAAACAAAAAAAAAAAACCCCAAAAGAAACAAAAAAGTCGAAAAAACAAAAACACTTCCCATCCAGATATGGATTAAAAAAAACAACCAATAATAATAAAAAAGAAAGAAACAAAAAACCCAAAAAACAAAAACAAACAAAAACAAAAACACTTCCCACCCAGAGATACAACAACAACAAAAACAACAACAAAAACAAAATCAATAAAACCAAACCCCCCCCAAAAAGAAACAAAAACACCCAAAAAACAAAAACAAAAACACTTCCCATCCAGAGATGGATACAACAAAAACAAAAACAAACAACAAAACCAATAAAACAAACAAAAAACCCCCAAAAAGAAACAAAAAAAACCCAAAAAATATAAACAAAAACAAAAACACTTCCCATCCAGAGATGGATACAACAACAACAAAAAACAACAAAAAACAAAAACAAAAGCAAAAACAACAACAAAACCAATAAAACAAAAACAAAAAACCCCCCAAAATACAAAAACACTTCCCATCCAGAGATGGATACAACAACAACAAAACAACAACAAAAAACCAAACTAAACAAAATATAAAAAACCTAAAAACAAAAAAAAGAAACCAAAAAAGCCCAAAAACCAAAAACAAACCAAAACAAAACCACCTCCCATCCAGAGATGGATACAACAACAACAACAACAACAACAACAACAACATTTATGATGGTCCATAGACCCATCAGAAAATGAACAGTCATGGATACAAGACTATTCGAAATAACTGCACCCGCTCTCTGGGCATATATCCAGAAATAAATAGCAATCATAACTTTATTGAAAAGGAGGGGAAAAAAATGATGTCATATCCGTTCGACAAATGTAAATTATTTATTATTTATTAGCGACATTTATATCCCGCCCTTCTCACCCCAAAGAGCGGCCTACAAATTAAATTTACATACAATATTATATGATTAGCATAGCACAATACTGGCAATAAATTACCATGTTGTACTATAGCTATATATTGTGATATTATTAATAATATTGTGTAATATATAATTGTATTACAAAATAATATTATTAATATTAGATGGATCTCCATGAATATGTGGAGACCACCTTTTGAATGCCACGAGTCACGAAAAGCATCACCATGTTCAAAGCCAACCTTTTCAACAAGTGATATCCATAAGTGTTCGTGTAATGGCACACAGGTTACTCCGTTGTTAGACCATTGGTTCTCAACTTGCGGGTAATCGTATTATAATAATAATAACTTTATTCTTGTATCCCGCCACCATCTCTCCCCAAAGGGACTCGGGGCGGCTCGCATGGGGACGAGCCCAACATATAACATATAGGTTTAAAACACAGTATATGAATCAAAACAATATAAACAAAATAAATATACAACAGCATAAAACACATAAAGCACAGCAATTACTTTAAAACCTGGACTCAAGTACAGCATATGCGGGGGGAGACTAGAGCAGAACATATAATACACTTAGCAAATCAATACATTCCTCTACCAATATTATTCTGAATTATTCTGAATTCCATAAACATAAAAGTGAAAATTTGTATGTGTGTGTGTGGTTAGGGTGTCCACTTACACCAGTGGTTCTCAACCTGAGAGTCCCTAGGTGTTTTGGCCTTCAACTCCCAGAAATCCTAACAGCGGGTAAACTGACTGGGATCGGTAATGTAATGGCACACAGGGAACTCAATTGTTAGACTGAAGAACCATGTCTTTGAGCTGGCAAGAAGAAAGACATGGCGCTACAAAAATATATTTGTTTAGCAGGGGATGGTTGTTTCTTTGCAGTTGCCCAAAGGATATACACTCCCTTGAAACCTCTTAGTTTAAAATATGCACTCAGAAATAAATATATCTTGTTTACTCACAAACATTTTGTATTAATTCTCCATACAGGCACATTTCTTATTAAAGTTCAGTTAAGTCGAGACAGGGAAAAAGCTATTACTGAGACTTCATTCCCTGTTTATTGTAATATTATTATTATTAATAATAATATTATTTTTGTATGCCACCTCCATCTCCCCAACGGGGACTCGGAGTGGCTCACACGGGGGCAAGCCCAATACAATCATATAATATCATAAAATTGACAGTTGAGACATCAAAAAATGCATTTAATAACAAATTAAAGAAGTCATGATTTAAAATAGACGTAATTAAAATATTAAACAATTAGCAAAGGCGTTAAAAGGTCCAATAAAGGACAACAGTAGTCGCAGAATAAAAAGGAGTCCTGCGCCTGAACATGCTCAGTACAAAGTTTACAACCCCTTTCCACACCAAAGAGACAGGGAAAGAGCTATTACTGAGACTTCATTCCCTGTTTATTGTAATATTATTATTATTAATAATAATAGTATTTTTGTATGCCACCTCCATCTCCCCAACGGGGACTCGTAGCGGCTCACACGGGGGCAAGCCCAATACAATTATATAATATCATAAAATCGACAGTTGAGACATCAAAAAATGCATTTAAAAACAAATTAAACAAGTCACGATTTAAAATAAGACGTAATTAAAATATTAAACAATCATCCAAGGCGTTAAAAGGTCCAATAAAGGACAACAGTAGTCACAGAATATAAAGGAGTCCTGCGCCTGAACATGCTCAGTACATTGTTTACAACCCCTTTCCACACCAAAGGGACAGAGCTATTACTGAGACTTCGTTCCCTGTTTATTGTAAAAATATTAATAATAATGTATTGTAGTATTATATATATATAAAAGAGTGATGGAATCCTGGCGACCCACAAAACAACACAACTAAACACCCCACAACCTCAAAAATTGGCAGCACAACTCCTCATCCATGCCTCTAGGTTGATACAAAGAAATGAAAAATAAAGTCCTAATTAGAGGGAGAGGAATAATTGCTTTTATCCAATTGCTGCCAGTTAGAAGGCTAAGCTCCGCCCACTTGGTCTCCTAGCAACCCACTCAACCCAGGGGACAGGCAGAGTTAGGCCTCACTTAGGCCTCTTCCACACTTCCACATCACCAGACAACGCCACAGCAACGCGTGGCCAGGCACAGCTAGTATAATTATATATTATTATTATTATAGTATTAAATTATTATTATGGTATTATAATTGGATAATTAGATAATGGTATTATTATTATGTTGTTGCTATTATTATTATTTCTATTAGCCATTCCAAACCCAAAACCTCCAAATGTAGGACGTCACTTACCGACGATCCCGGATCCCAGGAATGAGGACGAAGATATGTTATTATGGGATGGCAGGTCCCGAAGCTCGCTGTAGTGTGAGCCTTCGCCGTAGCCCTGCTAAAGGAAACACAGGAAGGGAGGCATTTAGGTGACGCACCAAAGCAAAACCCAGAATCTGTTCATGACTATGAGGCTGGATGGCCATCTGTCGGGAGGGTTTCCGCCTTGAGGTCCTTCTTACCCTGACTTGGTCGAAAGTCGAGTTGTTCTGATCTCCCGATGCCCACGACCCCGAGGCCGGCCGCTCTTCCAAGGCCGCTGGAAAGAGAGGAGAATGGAATAATAAAATAGGAAACTCATGTTGTTGGACTACAAATCCCAGAATCAGCAGACCACAAATACCAGTAACAACAGACTATAAATCCAGGCCTTAATGGACTACGAACCCGAGCATTCCCAGACTACAAATCCTGGCATCAACGAGCTTCAAATTCCAGTATTTCTGAACGATGAATCCCAGCATCCACAGACTATAAATCCCAATATCACTGGATTCCAAATCCCAGTATCCACAGACTATAAATCCCAACATCACTGGACTCCAAATCCCAGCATCCCCAGACTATAAATCCCTATATCACTGGATTCCAAATCCCAGTATCCACAGACTATAAATCCCAACATCACTGGATGACGAATCCCAGCATCCCCAGACTATAAATCCCAACATCACTGGACTCCAAATCCCAGTATCCACAGATTATAAATCACAATAACACTGGACGACGAATCCCAGCATCCCCAGACTATAAATCCCAATATCACTGGACTCCAAATCCCAGCATCCCCAGACTATAAATCCGAACATCACTGGACTCCACATCCCAGTATCCACAGATTATAAATCCCAATATCACTGGATGACGAATCCCAGCATCCCCAGACTATAAATCCCAATATCACTACACTCGAAATCCCAGCATCCCCAGATTACAAATCCCAGCATCCCCAGACTACATATTCTGCACCAATGGACTACAAATCCCAGGATCAATGAATTACAAATCCCGACATCAACAAACTTCAAATCGAGACATGGTCGGACTACAAATCCCAGCACTGACGAACTACAAATCCTGATATCAACGAAATACAAATCCCGACAATGGAAGGCTATAAATCCCAGCTTTGACAAACTTCAAATTCCAGCCTTGGCAGACTACAAATCCCAGTCTTGACGTACAAATTGCAGCCTTAATAGACTACAAATCCCAGCATCAATAAACTACAAATCCTAACATCAATGAATGACAAATGCTGACACCCAAGGACTACAAATCCCAGCCTTGACCCAGAGTCAACACACTACAAATCTCACACTGATGAACTACACATCCCAGCATCAAGTGACTAGAAATCCCATCATTTGCAGACTACAAATCCCAGAACTCTCCATTCCCAAGTCAGTATTATGTCTCAATAGGAGTATAGGGAAGAAAGAAATATGCATATAATATAAATAATATTATTTTGTAATACAATCTATATATATAAAAGAGTGATGGCATCACGGCGACCCACAAAACAACAAAACTACAGGCCCCCCAACCTCGAAATTTGACAACACAACCCATCATCCACACCTCTAGGTTGATACAACAAAAAGAAAAGAAAAATAAAGTCCTAATTAGAGAGAGAGGAATAATTGCTTTTATCCAATTGCTGCCAGTTAAAAGGCTAAGCTCCTCCAACTTGGTCTCCTAGCAACCCAATAAAAAATAATAAAAAACACTAAAAATTAATACAATAAAATACTATAATAACAGAAAATAACTAAAAATAATACAAGAAAATAATAAAATATAATAAATAAAAATATAACTTACAATAAAATTAATAAAAACTGCAAATAACGTCAAATAAAAATTACACAACAATTTTTAACCAATACCACCACCACTTTGCCACAACAACGCGTGGCCGGGCACAGCTAGTATGATACTAATAATACAATTAGTATTATATTGTATATTATTATATTATAATAATACAATTAGTATTATATCATATTATTATAGTATTATAATACATACATATATATTATATAATATACTGTATATACTCGAGTATAAGACGACCTGAATAT
The DNA here is from genome assembly GCF_035594765.1 of Anolis carolinensis. Classification (NCBI taxonomy): domain Eukaryota; kingdom Metazoa; phylum Chordata; class Lepidosauria; order Squamata; family Anolidae; genus Anolis; species Anolis carolinensis. Next base: position 34,682,385 of record NW_026943818.1, on the reverse strand, counting down.
AAGCCGAGGCACCTAATTTTACCACAAAAAATCTGGGAAAACATTGACTCCAGTATAAGCCGAGGGTGAGAAATTTCAGAAATAAAAATAGATACCAATAAAATTACATTAATTGAGGCATCAATAGGTTAAATGTCTTTGAATATTTACATAAAGCTCAAATTTAAGATAATACTGTCCAAGTCTGATCAAATCATTATTCTCATCTTCTTCAATGTAAATGTCCTTTTTAATAATAATAGAGTAAAATAATACATGTAATAATAATAATAATAATAAATACAGGAAAATAATACAATAATAAATAGAGTAAAATAATAAATGCGATACTAATAAGATCAGAGTGAAATAATAAATGTTATTATTAATAATTAAAATAGAGTAAAATAATTGTAATAGTAGCAACAATAATAGAGAAAAATAATAAATGTAATAATACCAATAATAATAGAGAAAAATAATAAGTGTAGTAATACCAATAATAATAAAAATAATAAGTGTAGTAATACCAATAATAATAGAGAAAAATAATAAATGTAGTAATACCAGTAATAATAGAGAAAAATAATAAATGTAATAATACCAATAATAATAGAGAAAAATAATAAAAGTACCATATATTCTCGAGTATAAGCTGACCCAAATATAAGCCAACCAGGACCCTCACCCGAGTATTAGTTGAGGGGGGCTTTTTCAGTCTTAAAAAAGGGCTGAAAAACTTGGCTTATACTCGAGTATATACAGTATATGTAATATATATTACATGCAATATTATTAATAATATTACAATATATAGATGGTAATTTATTGCCAGTATTGTGCTATGCTAATAATATAATATTGTTTGTAAATTGAATTTGTAAGCCGCTCTGAGCGGGATATAAATGTAGTAAATAAATAAATATAAATAAATAAGAAAGGCATTATTAATAATACATAGATGGTAATTTATTGCCAGTATTGTGCTATGCTAATAATAGAACATTATATGTAAATTTAATTTGTAAGCCGCTCTGAGCGGGATATAAATGCAGTAAATAAATAAATAAAAATAAATAAGAAAGGCATTATTAATAATATATAGATGGTAATTTATTGCCAGTATTGGGCTATGCTAATAATATAATGTATGTAAATTTAATTCGTAAGCCGCTCTGAGCGGGATATAAATGCAGTAAATAAATAAATAAAAATAAATAAGAAAGGCATTATTAATAATATATAGATGGTAATTTATTGCCAGTATTGGGCTATGCTAATAATATAATGTATGTAAATTTAATTTGTAAGCCGCTCTGAGCGGGATATAAATGCAGTAAATAAATAAATAAAAATAAATAAGAAAGGAATTATTAATAATATATAGATGGTAATTTATTGCCAGTATTGGGCTATGCTAATAATATAATGTATGTAAATTTAATTCGTAAGCCGCTCTGAGCGGGATATAAATGCAGTAAATAAATAAATAAAAATAAATAAGAAAGGCATTATTAATAATATATAGATGGTAATTTATTGCCAGTATTGTGCTATGCTAATAATAGAACATTGTTTGTAAATTTAATTTGTAAGCCGCTCTGAGCGGGATATAAATGTAGTAAATAAATAAATATAAATAAATAAGAAAGGCATAGTTTTCATTATTTCCTTCCAGTTTTGAGAAACAAGGTGGTTTTCATTAGGAAGACACCATTCGATCCCTCCGGACAGATGGCCATCCAGTGTCTGCTTAAAAACCTCCAGCAAAAATTTTATATATATATATATATATATATATATATATATATATATATATATATATATATATATATCTCAATGCAAGTCAGTGTGTCGTGCTTCAGATATTAAAAAAAGCTAAAAAAAAATGCTGATTATTATGGGAAAGGCGCCGTCCCCATTTCTCTCCCTCCGCTGCTCATTTAACCAGAAACGTCTTTCCGAAATTGCACGCTTCCCTCCCGAAAGCCTTTTGTGTTTGCCGTTTCCCCGGGAGAATTGGTGTTTAATTGCTGCCTCATTTGCATAATTATGCATATTAATCTCCACGCCTAATGAATATGCATGGCTCCGCGTTTAGATTTTGTTCTCTAATCAAAAAATTTCTTCATTTCTCCCTCCGAATGTGATTACTTTGCGGAATTCGGCGGCGACGCTAACGCGACTTGGGACGAAAGGAAGACAAGAAGGAAGGAAAGAAGGAAGGAAGGAAAGAAGGAAGGAAAGAAGGAAGGAAAGAAGGAGTGTAGAGAGATCCAACCAAAGATCTGGACACTGGACTCCAATGGATGGAGCCTAGAATCGCATTAGCAATCTTCCCATTTTCAAGCTGTCGCTATTGTGTGTATATATATTTATATATATAAAAAGGTAGTGACGTTTTACTATGGAGTAAACAACAAAACCACTGGACCCAATCACACCAAATTTGGCCACAAAAGACATAGACATAGGAACCGACCTCCTTTCGCAACACGGTCATTCGGAATCGCTGACAAACAGGGTTCAACCAACCCGTTCAAAGAGTTTCAAACTATATATGTATATATATAGTTTTACTATGGAGTAAACAACAAAACCACTGGACCCAATCACACCAAATTTGGCCACAAAAGACATAGATATAGGAACCGACCCCCTTTCGCAACACGGTCATTCGGAATCGCTGACAAACAGGGTTCAACCAACCCGTTCAAAGAGTTTCAAACTATATAAGTATATATATAGTTTTACTATGGAGTAAACAACAAAACCACTGGACCCAATCACACCAAATTTGGCCACAAAAGACATAGACATAGGAACCGACCTCCTTTCGCAACACGGTCATTCGGAATCGCTGACAAACAAGGTTCAACCAACCCGTTCAAAGAGTTTCAAACTATATAAGTATATATATAGTTTTACTATGGAGTAAACAACGAAACTACTGGACCCAATCACACCAAATTTGGCCACAAAAGACATAGACATAGGAACCGACCTCCTTTCGCAACACCGCCATTCGGAATCGCTGACAAACGGGGTTCAAGCAAACCGTTCAAAGAGTTTCAAACTATATATATATATATATATATATATATATATATATATATTTACTATGGAGTAAACAACAAAACCACTGGACCCAATCACACCAAATTTGGTCACAAAAGACATAGACATAGGAACCAACCTCCTTTCGCAACACGGTCATTCGGAATCGCTGACAAACGGGGTTCAACCAACCCGTTCAAAGAGTTTCAAACTATATATATATATATATATAGAGAGAGAGAGATTTACTATGGAGTAAACAACAAAACCACTGGACCCAATCACACCAAATTTGGCCACAAAAGACATAGACATAGGAACCGACCTCCTTTCGCAACACGGTCATTCGGAATCGCTGACAAACGGGGTTCAACCAACCCATTCAAAGAGTTTCAAACTATATATGTATATATATAGTTTTACTATGGAGTAAACAACAAAACCACTGGACCCAATCACACCAAATTTGGCCACAAAAGACATAGACATAGGAACCGACCTCCTTTCGCAACACGGTCATTCGGAATCGCTGACAAACGGGGTTCAACCAACCCATTCAAAGAGTTTCAAACTATATATGTATATATATAGTTTTACTATGGAGTAAACAACAAAACCACTGGACCCAATCACACCAAATTTGGCCACAAAAGACATAGACATAGGAACCGACCTCCTTTCGCAACACGGTCATTCGGAATCGCTGACAAACAGGGTTCAACCAACCCGTTCAAAGAGTTTCAAACTATATATGTATATATATAGTTTTACTATGGAGTAAACAACAAAACCACTGGACCCAATCAAACCAAATTTGGCCACAAAAGACATAGACATAGGAACCGACCTCCTTTCGCAACACGGTCATTCGGAATCGCTGACAAACGGGGTTCAACCAACCCGTTCAAAGAGTTTCAAACTATATATGTATATATATATAGTTTTACTATAGAGTAAACAACAAAACCACTGGACCCAATCACACCAAATTTGGCCACAAAAGACATAGACATAGGAACCGACCTCCTTTCACAACACCGCCATTCGGAATCGCTGACAAACAGGGTTCAACCAACCCGTTCAAAGAGTTTCAAACTATATATGTATATATATAGTTTTACTATGGAGTAAACAACAAAACCACTGGACCCAATCACACCAAATTTGGCCAGAAAAGACATCGTCATCCAGTCTATGTCTTTCAAACAAAAATAATAGAAAAATAAATAAAAAATATAAATATAAATATTTATAATCTATATATATAAAAGGGTAATGAAATTTCAGCCTAGAACAAAACAACAAAACTACACATCCCAGAAACACTAAACTTGGCAGCACAACCCCTCATCCATGCCTCTACGTTCATACAACAGAAAGAAAAATAAAGTCCTCATTAGAGGGAGAGAAATAATTGTTTTTATCCAATTGCTGACAGTTAAAAGGCTAAACTCTGCCCACTTGGTCTCCTAACAACCCGCTCAGCCCAGGGGACAGGCAGAGTTAGGCCTCACTTAGGCCTCTTCCACACTGCCTATAAAATACAGAATAGGAAGGAAGGAAGGCAAGAGAAAGAAAGAAGAGGAAGAAGGAAGAGAAGGAGTGGGAAGGAAAGCCAAGAAGGAAGGGGAAGGAGAGGGAAGGAAGGAAAGAAAGAAAGAAGGAAAGACAGAATAGGAGGGAAGGTAAGAGAAAGAAAGAAGAGGAAGAAGGAAGAGGAGGATGGGGAAAGAAGGAAGGTAGGGGAAGGAGAGGGAACGAGAAGGAAGGAAGGAAAGACAGAAGAGGAGGGAAGGAAGGCAAGAGAAAGAAAGAAGAGGAAGAAGAGGAGGAGTGGGAAGGAATGAAGGAAGGAAGGAAGGAAGGGGAAGGAGAGGGAAGGAGAAGGAAGCAAGGAAGGAAAGAAAGAAAGAAGAGGAAGGAAGGCAAGAGAAAGAAAGAAAGAAGGAAGAGGAATGGGAAGGAAGGAAAGGAAGGAAGGAAGGGGAAAGAAAGAGAAAGAAAGAAGAGGAAGAATGGGAAGGAAGGGAAGGAAGGCAAGAGAAAGAAAGAAGAGAAAGAAGGAAGAGAAGGAGTGGGAAGGAAGGAAGGGGAAAGAGAGGGAATGAGAAGGAAGGAAGGAAAGACAGAAGAGGAGGGAAGGAAGAGAAAGAAAGAAAAGGAAGAGAGGGAAGGAAGGACAAGAAGCAAGGAAGGGGAAGGAAGGAAGGAAAGAAAGATAGACAGAATAGGAAGGAAGGCAAGAGGAAGAAAGAAGAGGAAGAAGGGAGGAGTGGGAAGGAAGGAAAGGAAGGGGAAGGAGGAAGAGGGAAGTGGAAGTAAGGAGAAGGAGAGGGAAGGAGAAGGAAGGAAAGAAAGAAAGACAGAAGAGGAAGGAAGGAAGAAAAAGGAAAGAAGAGGAAGGAGGAAGAGGAGGATGCGGAAGGAAGGAAGGAAGGAAAGAAGAAAGGGGAAGGAGGAAGAGTGAAGTGGAAGGAAGGAAAGAAAGAAAGGAAATAAAAAGGGGAAAGGGAAGGAAGGAAGGTGGAACGAAGGAAGGAAGGGGAAAGGAGGAAAGAAAGGATAGAAGTAATTAATGAATGAAGAAGGGAGGAAGGAAAGAAAGAGAAGGTAGGTAGGAAGGTAGGAAGTGAAAAAAAGGGAAATTTGATTCAATGCAAGGAAGTGGCGGCCCTCGTTCGATTCGCACAAGAGTGTGCATAAAACCCATCCTCCTCTCTAGGAATTTTTCCAAGCCATCCATTCAACTCTGTGGTCACCATGGAGTCTTGCTGGCAAATTCCTAGCACCATCTCACCGTTTCTATTCCATTAATAGAGTCATTAAAATTAGAAGGGGGGGGGCGGCAAGAAGGGAGCAAAACCCCACAGATTAATTGCGCCTCTTAATCGTCCGGCTCATGAATATTCACGAGGCACTAATTAAAACGCAACAACGGTACGGGGGGAGAAGGGAGGAATTCTCCACCTTGGGGTTTCGAACCCGGATCTCGAGATAAAGAGAGAGCTTCCGGATGAGAGGTCCCATGATCCCGTCAATCCGGGGAGGATAATGGGCTTTGCAGTCCACCAAAAGGCCCCAGAGATGAAAGCGAAGAAAGGCAACCTGCACAAACGCAAAGGAAACAGAGGCCAAGCTCCTCCCGGCAGCTGCAAAAACAAGAAGGGAGGCCGCGCGATCGTGAAGAAACAAAGAAAGGGCTCCCAAAGAACCACGGCGGAGGAAAGAGCTTTCCAAACTTCTCCCACTTTGGAGAATCAGCCTCCTTTCGCGACACGGTCATTCGGGATCGATGACAAACTGGGGTTCAACCAACCCCTTCAAAGAATTTCAAACTATCTATATATATAAAAGAGTGATGGCATCACGGCGACCCACAAAACAACAAAACTACAGGCCCCCCAACCTCGAAATTTGACAACACAACCCATCATCCACGCCTCTAGGTTGATACAACAAAAAGGAAAGAAAAATAAAGTCCTAATTAGAGAGAGAGGAATAATCGCTTTTCTCCAATTGCTGCCAGTTAGAAGGCTAAGCTCCTCCAACTTGGTCTCCCAGCAACCCAATAAAAAATAATAAAAAACACTAAAAAATTGATACAATAAAATACTATAATAACAGAAAATAACTAAAAATAATACAAGAAAATAATAAAATATAATAAATAAAAATATAACTTACAATAAAATTAATAAAAACTGCAAATAAAAATTACACAACAATTTTTAACCAATACCACCACCACTTTGCCACAGCAACGCGTGGCCGGGCACAGCTAGTATATATATATATCCTAAGGTTAGCAGATAACACCCGAAGGATCATCCAGTTCTGCTTCCTTATATCATGCAGGAGGACACAATCCAACCACTCCTGATAGATGACCATCCAAGATCTGCACAATAATAATACGCATCGAATCATAGCATCAGACAGTCAGGAGACACCCCTAAAGGCCATCCAGTCCAACCAATTCTGCCATGCAGGACACAATCCAAGCACTCCCAAGAGATGGCCACTCAGCCTCTCAATAATAATAATAATAATAATAATAATAATAATAATAATAATAGCGTATCTATCTTGTTTGCTGTGTCATAATAAAATAATAATAATAATCACAATATCATCATACAATCCTAAGGTTTGGAGTGACCCCTAAGGATCATCCAGCTCAACTTCCGTCTACCATGCAGGAGGACACAATCCAAGCACTCCTGACAGATGGCCATCCACCCTCTACATAATAATGATGATGATGATGATAATGATAACAATAATAATAGAAGCATAGAATCCAATATATATATATATTATATATTATATATATATATATATATACACACACACAAGGCTAATATATATAGTTTTACTATGGAGTAAACAACAAAACCACTGGACCTAATCACACCAAATTTGGCCACAAAAGACATAGTCATCCAGTCTGTCTTTCAAACAAAAAAGCATAGAAAAATAAATAAAAAATATAAATATTTATAATCTATATATATAAAAGGATAATGAAATTTCGGCCTAGGACAAAACAACAAAACTACACATCCCAGAAACACTCAACTTGGCCTCTTCCACACTGCCTATAAAATACTCTGTGTGGAAGGGCCTTGAGTCTACACTGCCATATAATCCAGATAAAATCTGATAATCTGTATTTTATAGTCAGTGTGGAAGAGGCCTAAGTGAGGCCTAACTCTGCCTGTCCCCTGGGCTGAGTGGGTTGCTAGGAGACCAAGCTTAACCTTCTAACTGGCAGCAATGGGATAAAAACAATTCTTCCTCTCCCTCTAATTAGGACTTTATTTTTCTTTTCTTTTTGTTGTATGAACGTAGAGGCACGGATGAGGGGTTGTGCTGCCAAGTTTAGTGTTTGTGGGATGTGTAGTTTTGTTGTTTTGACCTAGGCCGAAATTTCATTACCCTTTTATATATATAGATAATATAATAATAATAGAATAATAATAGAATGATTTTATATATATGTGTGTGTGTGTGTGTGTATAATGTGCATAATTCCCATGGAGTAAACAACAAAACCACTGGACCAAATCACACCAAATTTGACCACAAAAGACATTAGCCATCCAATCAATCTGCATGCGGCAGCATGTCAGCAAAAATAATAATAATAGTAATAATAACTTTATTTTTATACCCCGCCCCATCTCCCCGAAGGGACTCGGGGCGGCTTACATGGGGCCTAGCCCGATAAGACAATCAATATCAATAGCATGACTATAAAACAATTATACCAGTAAAACGTCAATAGCAATAAAATGCAAAAATGGCTAGGCGTCACTGCTGACACGCGTGTCATAGGGGACAGGCAGAGTTAGGCCTCACTTAGGCCTCTTCCACACTGACTATCAAATACATCACTGGACTAGACGCTCTTCAGGGCTCTCTTCTAGCGGAGTCTCAGTCTCTGGACAATTCTGAACTGAGGCTGGATGGGCCTCTGTCAGGAGGGATCGGATTGTGCCTCACTATCTGGTGGGAGAGGGTTGGGCTGGATGGCCTTTAGGGACCCCTTCCAGCTCGATAGGATGTTTGCGCCAGGATCCGGGACAATGCCAGCGGTGACTCACGGCAACGGGAAGAGATAAGTACGGAGTATTGTTTGGGTTGGGAAGGACGACGGAGGAGGAAAACAATCTCTCCCGGCTGGTTTTGTTTTCCCTTCCTTCAGCTCAAGGGGAGGAAAGTTTTCCTTCTCGGCCACCTGCTCCTTCGAAATCAACACAACAAAATCAACACAACGCGGGGCGGAAACCCCTTTTTTTCCTTTGACCGGGGTTGTCTCCCAAAGGGCCAGAGAGGAAGGGCAAAGCAGGACACGAGGCGCCGGGGCTGTTCTAGGAAACAAGGCCTTTCTTCACTCGGGGCGACACCTGGGGAACTCACCGCCACAGGATGTGGGCTTCACGATCAAGAGGCCATGGCTAATCGGTTTGCAGTTTAATGGCACCGTCATAGGTAGCTTACTTCTAACAATCCATCAAATACTGTATTCATCAATCCATTGAGCAAATAACATATCTATCCATTCATCTATCAATCAATTAATCAATCAATCAATCAATCCATGTATCCAGGTATCAATCAACCAACCTATTCACCATTCTACCTATGCAACAATCCCTTTATCAATCTATCAGTCCCTCCCTCTATCCATGCACATATCAAATAATCGATCCATCAATCCATCTATCTAATAATCAATCAACTGATCTATCTATTCACCCGTCTATCAAATCCGTTCATCTATATATTAAACAACCAACCAACCAATCAATCAATCCATTGATCTATCTATTCACCCGTCTATCAAATAATTGATCCATCAATCCATCTATCTATTCATCCATCTATCAAATAATGTATCTATCAATTCATCAGTTCATCTATCTATCAAACCACTGATCCATTGATCTATCTAGTCATCTGTCTATCAAATAACCAATCAACTGATCTATCTATTCACCCGTCTATCAAATAATGTAACCCTCAATTCATCCGTTCATCTATCTATCAAACTATCAATCAATCCATTGATCTATTTATCCGTATCCATCAATTCATCAGTTCATCTATCTATCTATCTATCTATCTATCTATCTATCTATCTATCTATCTATCAAACCACCGACCCATTAATCTAGTCATCTGTCTATCAAATAATCGATCCATCAATCCATCTATCTACTCATCCATCTATCAAATGATCGATCCATCTATTTATCCGTCTATCAAATAATGTATCCATCAATCCATCTACCTATTCATCTATCTATCAAATAATCAATCAATCCATCCATCTATCTATCTATTCAACCATCTATCCAATAATGTATCCATCAATTCATCCGTTCATCTATCTATCAAACCACTGATCCATTGATCTAGCTAGTCATCTGTCTATCAAATAATCGACCCATCAATCCATCTATCTATTCATCCATCTATCAAATAATGTATCTATCAATTCATCAGTTCATCTATCTATCAAACCACTGATCCATTGATCTATCTAGTCATCTGTCTATCAAATAATCAATCCATCAATCCATCTATCAAATAACCAATCAACTGATCTATCTATTCACCCGTCTATCAAATAATGTAACCATCAATTCATCCGTTCATCTATCTATCAAACAATCAATCAATCCATTGATCTATTTATCCGTATCCATCAATTCATCAGTTCATCTATCTATCTATCTATCTATCTATCAAACCACCGACCCATTAATCTAGTCATCTGTCTATCAAATAATCGATCCATCAATCCATCTATCTACTCATCCATCTATCAAATGATCGATCCATCTATTTATCCGTCTATCAAATAATGTATCCATCAATCCATCTACCTATTCATCTATATATCAAATAATCAATCAATCCATCCATCTATCTATCTATTCAACCATCTATCCAATAATGTATCTATCAATTCATCCGTTCATCTATCTATCAAACCACCGATCCATTGATCTAGCTAGTCATCTGTCTATCAAATAATCGACCCATCAATCCATCTATCTATTCATCCATCTATCAAATAACCAATCAATTGATCTATCTATTCACCCGTCTAGCAAATAATGTATCCATCAATTCATCCGTTCATCTATCTATCAAACCACCGATCCGTTGATCTATCTACTCATCTATCTATCAAATAATCAATTCATCAATCTACTCATCCACCTATCAAATGATCGATCCATCAATCTATTCATCCGTCTATCAAATAATGTATCCATCAATCCATCTACCTATTCATCTATCTATCAAATAATCAATCCATCTATCTATCTATCAAATAATTGATTCAACAATCCATGTATCTAATCCATTATTTTACAGACAGATTAATAGATAAGATTGATGGATTGGTTATTTGAAAAATAGATATATATCTATTCACCTATCTATCAAATAACTGATCCATATATTTGTAACTAATCCATCGATCTATCTATTTATCCATCTATCAAATAATGCATCCATCAATTGATCACTATTATCCGTCTATCTATTCATAACTGATCCATCAATCATTCATCTGTCTATCAAATAATGGATCCATCAATCAATTTATCTATTCATCTGCCTATTCATAACTGATCAATCCATTCATAACCAATCTATTGATCTATCTATTAATCTATCTATTAATCTATCTATCAAATAATGGATCCATCAATCCATCCATCTATTCATCTATCGATCTATCAATCAGTTCATCTATCTATTCACTCATTTATCAAATGATCTACCCATCAATCCAACCATTTATCTAATCATCCATCTATAAATCATATAATTGATCCATTGATCCATCTATCAAATAATTGATTCATCAGTCTATCTATCTATTCACTCATTTATCAAATAATCTACCCATCAATCCAACCATTTATCTAATCATCCATCTATCAATCATATAATTGATCTGTCGATCCATCTATCAAATAATTTATTCATCAATCCATCTATCAAATGATCTATCCATCAATCCATCTATCAAATGATCTATCCATCAATCCATCTATCAAATGATCTATCCATCAATCCATCTATTTATCCATGCAACAAACATTCCCTCCCTCTAGAGAGGTGTTTTCTCTGGGGAGAACATAGTATAATTTTATATATAGTTTCCCCACGTTCCCGGGGGTGGAGCCTAAAAGGAGCCCACGCTTCCTAGGGTTGCATCTACACTGAAGAATTAATGCAGTTTGACACCACTTTTTAACGGCGGTGGGTTCATGCTTCGGAGGCCAGGACAGAGAGGGAAGAGATTCTCAAGCCAGATTAAAATAGCAAGCCGAAGGGAGTTAAATTTAGTTTTTCGTCCGGCTTCCTGATTTAAAACTCCCGTTCACCGGATCTGGAATTGTCATCAGAGATATAAAAGCCTTGGCGCGCGAGGCATGCAAAGCCTCCTCCTCCGCGGCTTGGTTTGGCTCGATCCTGCTCTCTCCCCAGGAAGAAGGCAGGCCGGCCTGTCCAGGGAAGAAACTGGATGCTAAAGCATCGGACAGAGATTTCGTTGGGTTGATCCAAATAAGAGACATCAGGAATCGTGTGCGTCTAAGGTGTAGATGCACCCAAGACAGGGCTGAGCCTCTATACCTCTCCTGAGAAGCCTTTTAGGACTAAAGGGCCTCCTTAAAAGAGCCTGAGATAGGGCTGAGCCTCTATACTTCTCCTGAGAGGACTTTTAGGACTAAAGGGCAGGGCTAAGGATGGGGACAGGGCCTCCTTCCAGGAGCCTGAGACAGGGTTGAGCTTCTATACTTCTCCAGAGAGGCCTTTTAGGACTAAAGGGCAGGGCTAAGGATGGGGACAGGGCCTCCTTCCAGGAGCCTGAGACAGGGCTGAGCCTCTATACTTCTCCTGAGAGGACTTTTAGGACTAAAGGGCAGGGCTAAGGATGGGGACAGGGCCTCCTTCCAGGAGCCTGAGACAGGGCTGAGCCTCTATACCTCTCCTGAGAAGCCTTTTAGGACTAAAGGGCCTCCTTAAAAGAGCCTGAGATAGGGCTGAGCCTCTATACTTCTCCTGAGAGGCCTTTTAGGACTAAAGGGCGGAGCTAGGGGTGGGACAGGGCCTCCTTCCAAGAGCCTGAGACAGGGCTGAGCCTCTATACTTCTCCTGAGAGGCCTTTTAGGACTAAAGGGCAGGGCTAGGGGTGGGACAGGGCCTCCTTCCAAGAGCCTGAGACAGGGCTGAGCCTCTATACTTCTCCTGAGAGGCCTTTTAGGACTAAAGGGCGGAGCTAGGGGTGGGACAGGGCCTCCTTCCAAGAGCCTGAGACAGGGCTGAGCCTCTATACTTCTCCTGAGAGGCCTTTTAGGACTAAAGGGCAGGGCTAAGGATGGGGACAGGGCCTCCTTCCAGGAGCCTGAGACAGGGCTGAGCCTCTATACTTCTCCTGAGAGGCCTTTTAGGACTAAAGGGCAGGGCTAGGGGTGGGACAGGGCCTCCTTCCAAGAGCCTGAGACAGGGCTGAGCCTCTATACTTCTCCTGAGAGGCCTTTTAGGACTAAAGGGCAGGGCTAAGGATGGGGACAGGGCCTCCTTCCAGGAGCCTGAGACAGGGCTGAGCCTCTATACTTCTCCTGAGAGGCCTTTTAGGACTAAAGGGCAGGGCTAAGGATGGGGACAGGGCCTCCTTCCAGGAGCCTGAGACAGGGCTGAGCCTCTATACTTCTCCTGAGAGGCCTTTTAGGACTAAAGGGCAGGGCTAAGGATGGGGACAGGGCCTCCTTCCAAGAGCCTGAGACAGGGCTGAGCCTCTATACTTCTCCTGAGAGGCCTTTTAGGACTAAAGGGCAGGGCTAAGGATGGGGACAGGGCCTCCTTCCAAGAGCCTGAGACAGGGCTGAGCCTCTATACTTCTCCTGAGAGGACTTTTAGGACTAAAGGGCAGGGCTAAGGATGGGGACAGGGCCTCCTTCCAGGAGCCTGAGACAGGGTTGAGCTTCTATACTTCTCCTGAGAGGCCTTTTAGGACTAAAGGGCAGGGCTAAGGATGGGGACAGGGCCTCCTTCCAGGAGCCTGAGACAGGGCTGAGCCTCTATACTTCTCCTGAGAGGACTTTTAGGACTAAAGGGCAGGGCTAAGGATGGGGACAGGGCCTCCTTCCAGGAGCCTGAGACAGGGCTGAGCCTCTATACCTCTCCTGAGAAGCCTTTTAGGACTAAAGGGCCTCCTTAAAAGAGCCTGAGATAGGGCTGAGCCTCTATACTTCTCCTGAGAGGCCTTTTAGGACTAAAGGGCGGAGCTAGGGGTGGGACAGGGCCTCCTTCCAAGAGCCTGAGACAGGGCTGAGCCTCTATACTTCTCCTGAGAGGCCATTTAGGACTAAAGGGCAGGGCTAAGGATGGGGACAGGGCCTCCTTCCAGGAGCCTGAGACAGGGCTGAGCCTCTATACTTCTCCTGAGAGGCCTTTTAGGACTAAAGGGCAGGGCTAGGGGTGGGACAGGGCCTCCTTCCAAGAGCCTGAGACAGGGCTGAGCCTCTATACTTCTCCTGAGAGGCCTTTTAGGACTAAAGGGCAGGGCTAAGGATGGGGACAGGGCCTCCTTCCAGGAGCCTGAGACAGGGCTGAGCCTCTATACTTCTCCTGAGAGGCCTTTTAGGACTAAAGGGCAGGGCTAGGGGTGGGACAGGGCCTCCTTCCAAGAGCCTGAGACAGGGCTGAGCCTCTATACTTCTCCTGAGAGGCCTTTTAGGACTAAAGGGCAGGGCTAAGGATGGGGACAGGGCCTCCTTCCAGGAGCCTGAGACAGGGCTGAGCCTCTATACTTCTCCTGAGAGGCCTTTTAGGACTAAAGGGCAGGGCTAGGGGTGGGACAGGGCCTCCTTCCAAGAGCCTGAGACAGGGCTGAGCCTCTATACTTCTCCTGAGAGGCCTTTTAGGACTAAAGGGCGGAGCTAGGGGTGGGACAGGGCCTCCTTCCAAGAGCCTGAGACAGGGCTGAGCCTCTATACTTCTCCTGAGAGGCCTTTTAGGACTAAAGGGCGGAGCTAGGGGTGGGGGCGGGGCCTCTTCCCAAACCCGTCATCAGACCACCCAATGGGTAGGCAAACCTATCGTCAGACAACCTAATATAGCAGGGATCCACAGCATAGATGCATCCGTTGTCGGACTACCTGATGGACATACAAACCCATGATTGCACAATCTAATAAATCAGGTATCTACAGAGTACACGCACCTGTTGTTGACCACCTAACATACAGATAAACACATTGTCAGACAACCTAATATAGCAGGAATTTACAGAGTACACGAACCCATCATGGGGCCACCTGATGGACATTAAACCCAATGTTGGACAACCTAATAGAGCAAGTTTCCACAAAGTAAACATACTGGTTGTCAGACCACCTGATAGACATACAAACCCATCGTCGGACAACCTAATATAGCAGATATCTAGAGTACACACCCATCATCGGACAATCTAAGGCATAGGTCCTCAAACTTTTTAAGCCGAGGGCCGGTCCACAATCCTTCAGACTGTTGAGGGGCCGGATTATCATTTGAAAATAAAATACAAACAAATTCCGATGCACACTGCACATGTCTTATTTGTAGTGCAAAAACAACAACAATAAGAACAATGAAAGAACAATACATTATTTAAAAATAAAAACAATTTTAACCAACATACATTTATCAGGATTTCAATGGGAAGTGTGGTCCTGCTTCTGGCCAATGAGATAAAGTTAATTAGGGTCATTGTTGTTGTTGTTGTGTGCCTTCAAGTCATTTCAGACTTTGGGCAAGCCTAAGTCTAAAATTTATTTATTTATTATTTATTTATTTACTGCATTTATTTACTACATTTGTATCACACCCTTCTCACCCCAAAGGGGACTCAGAGTGGCTTACAAATTATATGTACATACAATATATTATATTATTAGCATAGCACAATATTAGCATTATATATTACTATACTGAACTATACCACTATACTGTAATATTATTAGTAATATTATATGTAATATAGAATACATAATTAATATTATTATATGGTATTAGTGTTATATTGTATTACATTATAATATTATCAATATTATATGTATATACAATATATTATATTATAAAACTGAGGGCGGGGGCCAGGTAAATGACCTCGGAGGGCCGCATCCGGCCCCCGGGCCTTAGTTTGGGGACCCCTGATCTAAGGGATAGACAAACCCATCCTTAGACTATCTAATATAGCAGGTTTCTACAGAGTACACACACCCTTCATCGGACTACTGATGGACACACAAACCCATCGTCAGACAACCTAATACAGCGGGTATCTATCCCATGGTTGGACAATCTAATATATCAGGTATCTACAGAGTACACGCACCCAATGTCGGACCACCTGATGGACATATAAACCCATGGTTGGACAATCTAATATATCAGGTATCTACAGAGTACACGCACCCATTGTTGGACCACCTGATGGACATATAAACCCATGGTTGGACAATCTAATGTATCAGGTATCTACAGAGTACACGCACCAAATGTCGGACCACCTGATGGTCAGATAAACCCATGGTTGGACAATCTAATATATCAGGTATCTACAGAGGACACACACCCATTGTCGGACCACCTGATGGACATATAAACCCATGGTTGGACAATCTAATGTATCAGGTATCTACAGAGTACACGCACCAAATGTGGGACCACCTGATGGACAGATAAACCCATGGTTGGACAATCTAATATATCAGGTATCTACAGAGTACACACACCCATTGTCGGATCACCTGATGGACATATAAACCCATGGTTGGACAATCTAATATATCAGGTATCTACAGAGGACACACACCCATTGTTGGACCACCTGATGGACAGATAAACCCATGGTTGGACAATCTAATATATCAGGTATCTACAGAGTACACGCACCCATTGTTGGACCACCTGATGGACAGATAAACCCATGGTTGGACAATCTAATATATCAGGTATCTACAGAGTACACACACCCATTGTCGGATCACCTGATGGACAGATAAACCCATGGTTGGACAATCTAATATATCAGGTATCTACAGAGGACACACACCCATTGTCGGACCACCTGATGGACAGATAAACCCATGGTTGGACAATCTAATATATCAGGTATCTACAGAGGACACGCACCCATTGTTGGACCACCTGATGGACAGATAAACCCATGGTTGGACAATCTAATATATCAGGTATCTACAGAGTACACACACCCATTGTCGGACCACCTGATGGACAGATAAACCCATGGTTGGACAATCTAATATATCAGGTATCTACAGAGGACACACACCCATTGTCGGACCACCTGATGGACAGATAAACCCATGGTTGGACAATCTAATGTATCAGGTATCTACAGAGTACACGCACCCATTGTTGGACCACCTGATGGACAGATAAACCCATGGTTGGACAATCTAATATATCAGGTATCTACAGAGACACCTGATGGACCACCTGATGGACAGATAAACCCATGGTTGGACAATCTAATATATCAGGTATCTACAGAGTACACACACCCATTGTCGGACCACCTGATGGACAGATAAACCCATGGTTGGACAATCTAATATATCAGGTATCTACAGAGGACACACACCCATTGTCGGACCACCTGATGGACAGATAAACCCATGGTTGGACAATCTAATGTATCAGGTATCTACAGAGTACACGCACCCATTGTTGGACCACCTGATGGACAGATAAACCCATGGTTGGACAATCTAATATATCAGGTATCTACAGAGTACACACACCCATTGTCGGATCACCTGATGGACATATAAACCCATGGTTGGACAATCTAATATATCAGGTATCTACAGAGGACACACACCCATTGTTGGACCACCTGATGGACAGATAAACCCATGGTTGGACAATCTAATATATCAGGTATCTACAGAGTACACGCACCCATTGTTGGACCACCTGATGGACAGATAAACCCATGGTTGGACAATCTAATATATCAGGTATCTACAGAGTACACACACCCATTGTCGGATCACCTGATGGACAGATAAACCCATGGTTGGACAATCTAATATATCAGGTATCTACAGAGGACACACACCCATTGTCGGACCACCTGATGGACAGATAAACCCATGGTTGGACAATCTAATGTATCAGGTATCTACAGAGTACACGCACCAAATGTCGGACCACCTGATGGACAGATAAACCCATGGTTGGACAATCTAATATATCAGGTATCTACAGAGTACACACACCCATTGTCGGATCACCTGATGGACATATAAACCCATGGTTGGACAATCTAATATATCAGGTATCTACAGAGGACACACACCCATTGTTGGACCACCTGATGGACAGATAAACCCATGGTTGGACAATCTAATATATCAGGTATCTACAGAGTACACGCACCCATTGTTGGACCACCTGATGGGACAGATAAACCCATGGTTGGACAATCTAATATATCAGGTATCTACAGAGTACACACACCCATTGTCGGATCACCTGATGGACAGATAAACCCATGGTTGGACAATCTAATATATCAGGTATCTACAGAGGACACACACCCATTGTCGGACCACCTGATGGACAGATAAACCCATGGTTGGACAATCTAAGGTATCTACAGAGTACACACACCCATTGTCGGACCACCTGATGGACATATAAACCCATGGTTGGACAATCTAATATATCAGGTATCCACAGGGTGAATGCACCCATTGTTGGACCACCTGATGGACATACAAACACATTGTCAACCAACCAAATTTAGCAGGTATCTACAAGGTAGATGCACTTGACATTGGACCACCTGATGCGTAGACAAACCCATCATCAAATCACCCAATATAGTTGGACATTAGTTGGACCATTTGATATAGTTTGAATCTATGGCACAGATGAATCTACTCTCAGTCCACCTGATATGGCATGTATCTACCGCGAAGATACACCCATTGTCGGACAACCTGACATAGCGTATACCTACACAGCAACTTATACAGCTTATATTTACAATGTAGATACACCTGTAGTCAGACTGTCTGATATAATGTGTATCTGCAGCGTTATTTGTCCTAACTGATGTGACTTGCTCAAAGTTGGTTACCATGGATGAGGAGGGATTCGAACCCATGTCTCTAGGATCAAGGCCCAACTCGTAAATCATAATACACTCCATTAAGAAATCTTCCAATTTCTAAGCACATGCAAAAAAAATACACCAAGGCCCTTCTCGAGAAGAAAATCTACACATTTCTGCCCCGTTATATGCAATTCAGGATCTAAGTGGAGACTCCAGATTCGACAGGGGGAAAAAACACATGTCGGAGACTTCCTTCTCACTCCCCCCGCCCCCAATTCCCGCTCCCCATAGCAACCCAAACTTGGAGGCCATTCAATATGGCGAAAATCCCAATCTCCGCTGCCGAGAATGTACTTGGACTTTCAAATGCAAATACCGACAGAAGCCGAACATATGGCGGAGGTTAGCTCTTATTTTTCCTAATTAAATGGCGCGCGGGTGTTTTGTATAACAGTGTTAATAGGGCAGCCGCCAGTTTTTTTGGAAGGGAGACCGGTGCAAATTTGGGAGGGAGTAAAAAAAGGGGGAAAAGAAAACCGTCGAAAGAAATCGGCAGAGTCGGAGGGAGAAAACGGAGGCCGAAACGGCGCTCGTCTCGCCGCAATCGATGCCGCCGTCCGCGATGGCGTGAAGCCAGTTTGGAGAGAAGGCAAGACCTTGGTGAACAGAAGACCGGAGGGTGAAATTATGGCCTTCTGGGAGTGTGCACAACGGCACAGAGTTGTGTTTTGATTTCGTGAGGGTTCATCCCGAAATGGAAACACAATTCAGGAATCCAAATTACAAGTCCGAATGGCCCTAATCTCGCAGAATCTTCCCCAAAACGGAACCGGGGGGGGGGGGGGGGCACCCGAAATTCAGAACAGATTTGCACGCAGAAATTAGGGTTTTGAATTACGAGTCCGAATGGCCCCTTCCTAATCTCGCAGAATTTTCCCCAAAACAGAACGGGGGGCACCCCAAATTCAGAACAGATTCGCACACAGAACTTAGGGTTTTGAATTATGAGTCCGAATGACCCCCTTTCTAATCTCGCAGAATCTTCCCCAAAACGGAACAGGGGCCACCCCAAATTCAGAACAGTCCCCGTCCTAATCTCACAGAATCTTCCCCAAAATGGAACATGGGGCACCCCAAATTCAGAACAGATTCTCACACAGAACTTGGGATTTTGAATTACGAGTCCAAATGGCCCCCTTACTAATCTCGCAGAATCTCCCCCAAAAACGGAATGGTGGAGCCCCCGAAATTCGGAACAAAAACAAAATGGATTTGCAAACAGAATTCAGGGTTTCGAATTACGAGTCCGAATGGCCCCTTCCTAATCTCGCAGAATCTTCCCCAGAATGAAACGGGGGGCACCCGAAATTCGGAACAAAAACGGAACGGATTCTCGCACAGAACTCAGGGTTTTGAATTGTAAGTCCGAACTACCCTCTTCCTAATCTCGCAGAATCTTCCCCAGAACGGAACGGGAGGCACCCGAAATTCAAAACGAAAACAGAACAGATTCTCACACAGAAATGAGGGTTTCAAATTACAAGTCTGAACGACCCCCTTCCTAATCTCGCAGAATCTTCCCCAAAACGGAACGAGGGGCACCCAAAATTCGGAACAAAAACGGAACGGATTTGCACACCGCAGAGGATCGTTGTGACCTCAAACGTCCACAAGAAGGTTCAATAATGGAGCCCATTGCTGAGAGAGGTATTGGGGGTCTCTGTTTCTGGACTCCTCCCATAAAGAGGTTGCATAGCTCTCCCTCGGGGTCCCCTCCAACTCTTAAAGACATCGACAGAGGGTCACATTTTTAACAAATTAAGTCATGATCATACAGCCGAATCCTGGAAAACGCATGCGGCGCCGCGCCAGGGTGGAAGCGGTAATGCTGAAGCGGTTGCCAAAGCCATTTGATTTAGAGCCATTCTCTCTCTCTATTTATATATATATATATATATACAAAAATGGCTCGCGTTTCTTCTTTCCGAGGTTCTGTTGAACTCGTTTTCGTTACTCGCCAGAAATTGGAAAAAACGGAAGGTCGTGACCCTTTCCTTATTGCCATTTGATACCAACCCAATGAATGGTATCTAAACTACTATATGATACCCGTGTTGTTGTGACTCCCAACGATGACATATCTGGACCAAACCGGGCACATAACCCCCTCCCCCCTCCCCATCATGACCAATACTGGGAGTTGTAGTTCACCCACATCCAAAATACCTAACCCAGGCATCGCCGAGTATCTAAGCTACTATATGAACAAAGTCAATGTATTTATTAATATATTTTCCAACTTCCAGAGAGGACTGTGCCTCCCGACAACGACATATCTGGACCAAACAGGCCACATAACCCCCCCTTCCCCATCATGACCAATACTGGGAGTTGTAGTTCACCCATATTCAAAATACCTAACCCAAGCATTGCCGAGTATCTAAACTACTATATTATACCCGTTGTTGTGACTCCCAATGACGACATATCTGGACCAAACCGGGCACATAGACCCCCCCTCCCGATCATGACCAATACTGGGAGTTGTAGTTCACCCGCATTCAAAATACCTAACCCAGGCATTGCCGAGTATCTAAGCTACTATATGAACAAAGTCAATGTATTTATTAATATATTTTCCAACTTCCAGAGAGCACTGTGACTCCCAACAACAACCTATCTGGACCAAACTGGGCACATCATGACCAATACTGGGAGTTGTAGTTCACCCGCATCCAAAATACCTAACCCAGGCATCGCCGGGTATCTAAGCTACCAAATGAACAAAGTCAATGTATCTATATATTTCCCAACTTCCAGAGAGCATTGTGACTCCCGACAACGACATATCTGGACCAAACAGGGCACATAACCCCCCCTTCCCCATCATGACCAATACTGGGAGTTGTAGTTCACCCATATTCAAAATACCGAACCCATGCATTGCCGAGTATCTAAACTACTATATTATACCCGTTGTTGTGACTCCCAATGACTACATATCTGGACCAAACCGGGCACATAGACCCCCCCTCCCGATCATGACCAATACTGGGAGTTGTAGTTCACCCGCATTCAAAATACCTAACCCAGGCATTGCCGGGTATCTAAGCTACTATATGAACAAGGTCAATGTATCTATGCATATATTTTCCACCTTCCAGAGAGCACTGTGACTTCCAACAACGACATATCTGGACCATACCGGGCACATAGACCCCCCGCTTCTCATCATGACCAATACTGGGAGTTGTAGTTCACCCACATTCAAAATACCGAACCCAGGCATCACCGGGTATCTAAACTATTATATGAAACCTGTGTTGTTGTGACTCCCAATGACGACATAACTGGACCAAACCGGGCACATAACCCCCCCCCCTTCCCCATCATGACCAATACTGGGAGTTGTAGTTCACCCACATTCAAAATACCTAACCCAGGCATCGCCGGGTATCTAAACTACTACATGAACAAAGTCAATGTATCTATATATTTCCCAACTTCCAGAGAGCACTGTGACTCCCGACAACGACCTATCTGGACCAAACCGGGCACATAACCACCCCCCCTCCCCATCATGACCAATACTGGGAGTTGTAGTTCACCCACATTCAAAATACCTAACCCAGGCATCGCCGGGTATCTAAGCTACTATATGAACAAAGTCAATGTATTTATTAATATATTTTCCAACTTCCAGAAAGCACTGTGACTCCCGACAACGACATATCTGGACCAAACCGGGCACATAACCCCCCCCCCCTCCCTATCATGACCAATACTGGGAGTTGTAGTTCACCCACATTCAAAATACCTAACCCAAGCATTGCCGAGTATCTAAACTACTATATGATACCCGTTGTTGTGACTCCCAATGACGACATATCTGGACCAAACCAGGCACATAACCCCCCCCCCCCCTCCCCATCATGACCAATACTGGGAGTTGTAGTTCACCCACATTCAAAATACCGAACCCATGCATTGCCGAGTATCTAAACTATTATATGATACCCGTGTTGTTGTGACTTCCAACGACGACATATCTGGACCAAAACGGGCACATAACCCCCCCCTCCCCATCATGACCAATACTGGGAGTTGTAGTTCACCCACATTCAAAATACCTAACCCAGGCATCGCCGGGTATCTGAGCAAAGTCAATGTATCTATGAATATATTTTCCAACATCCAGAGAGCACCATAGAGAGAGAACTATGAAAAAAAATCACGAATTCGTATTATTTTAACTGGTTATGTGTGCAAAACCTGGCAAAACTCCCGGTCCAGATGGAAGTCATTTTTGCCAGGTGGAGCAACACTTTTGTCCTCACAATAAGGGGCGGAGGGAAGAAGCGGGTGGGGGGGGGGGGGGGAAGTGTCCTTTTTTCACGTGGAAGGAGGCATTGTGGTTCAGGGGAGATCGTGACCTAAGGATGTCTCCTGTGTCAATAAAACAATTTAATGATATATAATACTAATATTATGCTATACTAATTATACAATCTTATCTATATATATAAAAGGGTAATGGAATCACGGCACCGGACAAAACAACTAAACTAAACACCCCACAACCTCGAAAATTGACAACACAACCCATCATCCATGCCTCTAGGTTGATACATCGTGACCTAAAGATGTCTCCTGTGTCAATAAAACAATTTAATGATATATAATACTAATATTATGCTATACTAATTATACAATCTATCTATATATATAAAAGAGTGATGGAATCCTGGCGACCGCCAAAACAACAAAACTAAACACCCCACAACCTCGAAAATTGACAGCACAACCCATCATCCACGCCTCTAGGTTGATACAACAAAAAAAAATAAAGTCCTAATTAGAGGGAGAGGAAGAACTTGGTCTCCTAGCAACCCACTCACCCAGGGGACAGGCAGAGTTAGGCCTCACTTAGGCCTCTTCCACACTGCCTATAAAATACAGATTATCAGATTTTAACTGGATTAGATGGCAGTGTAACTCAAGGCCCTTACATAGCTATATTATCCATTTATAATCTTATATTATCTCCTTTGAACTGGATTATCTTGAGTCCACACTGCCAGATAATTCACTTCAGTGTACATTTTATACAGCTGTGTAGAAGGGGCCTCATATAATCCAGTTCTAAGCAGATAATATAAGATTATAAATATACAGTAGAGTCTCACTTATCCAACATAAACGGTCTGGTGGTATGGGAAATAAAGTATTGAGGAATTGGTGATAGTTAAGGTAAAGGGTAAAGGTATGGAGTCCCGATAATCTAGTTAAAGCAGATAATATAAGATTATAAATGGGTTATATAGCTGTGTGGAAGGGCCTTGAATCTACACTGCCATCTAATCCAGTTAAAATCTGATAATTTGTATTTTATAGGCAGTGTGGAAGAGGCCTGAGGCCTAACACTGCCTGTCCCCTGGGTGAGTGGGTTACTAAGAGACCAAGTGGGTGCAGCTTAGCCTTCTAACTGGCAGCAATTGGATAAAAACACTTATTCCTCTCCCTCTAATTAGGACTTTATTTTTCTTTTCTTTTTGTTGTATCAACCTAGAGGCGTGGATGATGGGTTGTGTTGTCAATTTTCGAGGTTGTGGGCTGTTTAGTTTTGTTGTTTAGGCGGTCGCCAGGATTCCATCAGTCTTTTATATATATAGATTGCATTGTAATATTATCAATATTATTATGTATATACAACATATTATATATTATATTATTATTATTATTATTATTATTATTATTATTATTATGGCATGGAAATTGGTCCGTGCGCCTTTTCTGAGGATATTTCTCGGAATTTGTAATTTTTCGAAATCACCGCAAAAGCATTCCCAGTTTCGAGGAATATTTTGAAGCACGAACGAGACGCGCTTTGGTTCGAAAATAAAGGATCTCAGAGAAGGAACGAAACTCATCAGACGCAACACGCTCCGGGCAAAAGGGAGAGGTTCGTTGGTGGATTTTCATGGCCCGGAGGCTCAAAATCTCATACGTGTTCATACGTGTTGTAATCCAAGAAGATGCGCGGCCTCGTCGACCCTCCCCCCGCTTTTTGACATTTCAATTTAGAGCTTTAAAAGCATCATCTGGGGAGAAAGGAAGCCAAAAAGAGGGGAAAGTCCCGGATGGAGACGGCTCACTAACAACAAAAATGTCAAGGGGTTTCCCCCTCTGCTTTGAACTTGCCTTTTAAAAAAATGTGAACCTTTGGTACGAAGGCCAGAGAGGAAAATAATAATAATGATGGAATAATAAACTTCCTTTCTGGGAGTTGTAGTTCACCCACAACTTCTGTAATTTGGTTTTTTTGATTGAAAGACATAGATTGGATGATTATGTCTTTTGTGGCCAAATTTGGTGTGATTCGGTTCAGTGGTTTTGTTGTTTACTCCTTGGGAAAAACGGACATTACATCTATATATATAAAAGGGTAATGACGTTTCGGCCTAGGACAAAACAACAAAACTAAACGCCCCACAACCTCGAAAATTGACAGCACTATAGATTGATAATAATATTACAATGTAGTACAATACAATAATAATACACTATTATAATTATCTATATATATAAAAGAGTGATGGAATCCTGGCGACCGCCAAAACAACAAAACTAAACACCCCACAACCTCGAAAATTGACAACACAACCCATCATCCACGCCTCTAGGTTGCTACAACAAAAAAAAATTAAAGTCCTAATTAGAGGGAGAGGAATAATTGTTTTTATCCAATTGCTGCCAGTTAGAAGGCTAAGCTCCGCCCACTTGGTCTCCTAGCAACCCACTCACCCAGGGGACAGGCAGAGTTAGGCCTCACTTAGGCCTCTTCCACACTGCCTATAAAATACAGATTATCAGATTTTAACTGGATTAGATGGCAGTGTCGACTCAAGGCCCTTCCACACAGCTATATAATCCATTTATCTATATATATAAAAGGGTAATGGAATCACGGCGCCGGACAAAACAACTAAACTAAGTGCCCCACAACCTCGAAAGTTGACAGCACAACCTCTCACCCACGCCTCTATGTTCATACAACAAAAAGAAAAGAAAAATTAATTCCTAGCCACAGCAACGCGTGGCCAGGCATAGCTAGTAATCTTATATTATCTGCTTTAACTGGATTATCTGGACTCCACACCTTTACTCTTTATCTTAACTACCACCAATTCCTCAATACTTTATTTCCCATACCACCATACTTCGCCACAGCAACGTGTGGCCGGACACAGCTAGTCTATCTATATATATATAAAAGAGTGATGGTATCACGGCGACCCACAAAACAACAAAACTACAGGCCCCCCAACCTTGACATTTGACAACACAACCCATCATCCACGCCTCTAGGTTGATACAACAAAAAGAAAAATAAAGTCCTCATTAGAGAGAGAGGATAATTGCTTTTATCCAATTGCTGCCAGTTAGAAGGCTAAGCTCCTCCAACTTGGTCTCCTAGCAACCCAATAAAAATAATAAAAAACACTGAAAAATTAATAAAATAAAATACTATAATAACAGAAAATAACTAAAAATAATACAAGAAAATAATAAAATATAATAAATAAAAAGATAACTTACAATAAAATTAATTAAAAAATACAAATAATGTCAAATAAAAATTACACAACAATTTTTAACCAATACCACCACCACTTTGCCACAGCAACGCGTGGCCGGGCACAGCTAGTCTATATATAAAAGGGTAATGACGTTTCGACAAAACAACAAAACTAAACGCCCCACAACCTCGAAAACTGACAGCACTATAGATTGATAATAATATTACAATGTAGTACAATATAATAATAATAATACACTACTATAATTATATATTATATTATATTATATTATATTATATTATATTATATTGAGGGGACTGTCTCACTATAGTGGGAGTTGTAGTTCATCCTACAGCCAGAGAGCACAATGAACACCACCAATGACGCATCCACAGCAAACGTGCCCAACACAACAAACTTTCAAGTACGGACCAAGTTTCTGGGGGTTAACCCGGCATGATGGGAGTTGTAGTTCACCCACAACCGTACAATGAAAAAAATGACTTTTTCAAATAACCGAGCACCCAAGCTAGTAATGTAATAAATTATAAATAAATAAATTCCATAATAATAATAATATATTAATGGATTTTCCGTCTGCTTTGAAACCTTTCTAAAGAGAAACACGAACCACTTTTCTTACAAAAGTAACATGTAATAATAATAATAATAATAATAATAACTTTATTTATACCCTGCCACCATCTCCCCGCGGGGACTCGAGGCGGCTCACATTGTTACAAGAGTAACAACACAAATACATTAGCACAATATACACAGGTAATAAAAGAAAAGTTAATACAACAGTAATAATATCAAACAAGCACCAATACAATTCAGTCGATATAATATAAAGATAGAATCATTCGGTTAAAATACCCAGATAAGAGAGACCTAGTAAAATTCAGAATAGAATTATAATGAGGCTGGTCATCCAATGGTCTAAGACCAGAGTGCAAAATAATTGTTGTTGTTATTATTATTATTATTATTATTATTATTATTATTATTATTATTATTATTATATTTAATAATAATTTAATAATAAAATCTTCAATAAATTTAATAACAATAATAACAATGTTAAGGGATTTTTCCCTCTTTGAACTCTTATTTGCAAAAAGTGACTCTTTGGTGCAAAAGTAATGTATTGCATAAGGTCAGAGAGCAAAATAACAATATTATTATTATTATATTTAATAATAATTTAATAATAAAATATTTAATAAATTTAATAACAATAATAACAATGTTAAGGGATTTTTCCCTTACTTGCAAAAAGTGACCCTTTGGTGCAAAAGTAATGTATTGCATAAGGTCAGAGAGCAAAATAACAATAACAATAATAATAATAATAATAATAATAATAATAATAATAATGCAATAATAACATAAGCCTCACCTGATCCTCCAAACTGAGTGCTGGCCAGAGTCGTGGGTCTGTTCTTTCCATTTGCGACAGGAAGCGGAAACATCTAGAATAAAGAGTAAAATAAAATAGTAAGTATAAATAATAGTATAATAATACATGTCCATACCATATAATATTGTATAATAATAATATACCTATATATATATAATGTATTAAGATAAAATAATATAACGTAATTAAATATATTATACATATTCATTATTGTTGTTATATATCATAATATTATATATAATATTATGATATATAACAATAATGAATATGTATAATATTGTATAATAATATACATTTATAATGTATTAAGAAAAAATAATATAAAATAATTAAATAGTAATTATACATAATATTATGATCTATAATAATAACAGCAATATAAGAAAATAAGAAACTAAAATAATAAGCATATATATATATATATATATATATAAAAATTATAGAGCCGCTTTGAGTGTCCGTATGAAGAGATAAAGCAGGATAAAAGTAAATAAATAAAATATATAATATTGTAATGTAAATTATATAATAGTATAATAACATAATGTAGTACAATCATAATAGCATAATAAAAAAGAACGTATGAATAAAAAATAAATACATTTTATTGATGAGTCCTTCGGCCATATCACTGAACTTATAATTTTTGAAAAAATCAGAAAATATAATATAATAATAAAATATAATAATATAGTATAATACTACTACTATACTAGTACTAATAATAATAATATTAGTAATGTAATGATATTATTATAATGTAATACAATATTATACTAATAATAATATAATCTATATATATAAAAGAGTGATGGCATCAGGGCAGCGGACAAAACAACAAAACTACAGGCCCCCCAACCTTGAAATTTGACAACACAACCCATCATCCACGGCTCTAGGTTGATACCACAAAAAGAAAAGAAAAATAAAGTCCTAATTAGGGGGAGAGCAATAATTGATTTTTATCCAATTGCTGCCAGATAGAAGGCTAAGCTCCACCCACTTGGTCTACTAGCAATCCCTCCCGACAGATGGCCATCTAAACAGCATCATTCTACTATAAAGACACCCTTAGATCCCTCCCGACAGATGGCCATCCAGTCCGGCTTCAATCTAGCCGGAAGACACCATCTGATTCTAGCAATAATAATAATAATAATAATAATAATAATCATCATCATCATAATAATTTGGGTGTGTTTCTCCCCTGGCAGCACCAATTGCAAAGTCATTGCAATAAATAATAATAATAATAATAATAATAATAATAATAATAATAATTATTATTATTATTATTATTATTATTTGGGTGTGTTTTCCCCCGGCAGCAACGGTTGCAAAGTCGTTGCATTAATAATAATAATAATAATAATAATAATAATAATAATAATAATTTGGGTGTGTTTTCCCCCCTGGCGGTACCCATTGCAAATCTTCCACAGATTATCTAATTAATATCGCAAAGAACACTACTCTGAAAACAAGGGAATTCCAGACAGGAAACAATCCGGGCCAGCTAACACCTCCCAACAAAAAATGCACTCAGGAAGGAAACAGCTAGGCTTTAAAGCTGCAAGGCCATTACATCCTAATCATTTTTCCTAATTGCAGCATTCATACTTGTCTCCAACAGACAAAAAAAACCAATCAGAAATATTGTATATTCACAACCTTTAGGAAATAATATCCCCTGATGGCGCAGTGTGTTAAAGCGCTGAGCTGCTGAACTTCTGGACTGAAAGGCCACAGGTTGGAATTGGGGGAGCGGAGAGAGCCCCCACTGTTAGCCCCAGCTTCTGCCAACCCAGAAGTTCGAAAACATGCAAATGAGAGTAGATGAATAGGTACTGCTCCAGCGGGAAGATGACGGCGCTCCATGTAGTCATCCCACATGACCTTGGAGGAGTCTATGGACAACGCTGGCTCTTTGGCTTAGAAATGGAGATGAGCACCAACCTCCAGAGTCAGACACGACTGGACTTAATGTCTGGGGAAAACCTTGACCCTTGACCTTAACTACCACCAATTCCTCAATACTTTATTTCCCAGAACACCAGACTTTGCCACAGCAACGCGTGGCCGGGCACAGCTAGTATTAATTATATATTAAATGCAATATTACTAATCATTATCATAATGCTTATATTGTGCTATGCTAATACAGTAATAATAAAATATAATAATATAGTATAATACTACTACTATACTACTACTACTAATAATAATATTAGTAATGTAATAATAATGACAATATTATGTAATACAATATTATACTAATAATAATATAATATAAATTATATATTAAATGTAATATTACTAATCATATTACCATATAATGATATAGTACAATATAGTAATTTAATGCTTATATTGTGCTATGCTAATAATATATTGTATGTTCATTTGATTTGTAAGCCGCTTCGGGGTGAGAAGAGCGGGATATAAATGTAGCAAATAAATAAAATAAATAAATAATATATTACTACTATTATTATTATATGAACCTGCTTCTGGCTATTGGGAAAATAAAGGGGCTGGTTTGGATGGCCTTCAGAGACCCCTTGATGCTCAATGCAGAGCTCATAAGGCCTTCTTCTTATATATCTCAAAGCCAGGAGCCCATGAGGCTCTGTCTCTCCTTAAACCCAGGTCAAATGACCCACATACACTGAGGCTAAGCAGGGCCTGCCCTGGATGTTATTTGGATGGGAGTCCGCCCGCCTACCATGCTGAAGTCCAAGAGGTCGCTCAGCTCCTTGTCCGTCCCGGCGGCCGCCATCCTCTGCTGCGGGTTCATCGTCCCAAAGGATTTGAACGCCTAATAATAAAAAATAATAATATAATAACAACAATAATAACAATATATAGAATCATAATAATATATAAAAGTATTATATATAATAATAATTTTATTATTATAAAATTAGGGCACAGCTAGTGTTGTATATACATATAATACTTATAATATTACAATGCAATACAATAGAATAATACACTATTATAATTATATATTATATATTACATGTAATATTACTAATAATATTGCAATACAGTGGTATAATATAATATAGTAATACTGTATATACTGGAGTATAAGCCTAGTTTTTCAGCCCTTTTTTTAAGACTGAAAAAGCCCCCCTCGGCTTATACTCGGGTGAGGGTCCTGGTTGGCTTACATTTGGGTCAGCTTATACTCGAGAATATATGATACATTTATTATTTTTCTCTATTATTATTGGTATTATTACATTTATTATTTTTCTCTATTATTATTGGTATTATTACATTTATTATTTTTCTCTATTATTATTGGTATTATTACATTTATTATTTTTCTCTATTATTATTGGTATTATTACATTTATTATTTTTCTCTATTATTATTGGGATTATTACATTTATTTTTTTTCTATTATTATTGGGATTATTACATTTATTATTTTTCTCTATTATTATTGGGATTATTACATTTATTATTTTTCTCTATTATTATTGGGATTATTACATTTATTATTTTTCTCTATTATTATTGGTATTATTACATTTATTATTTTTCTCTATTATTATTGGGATTATTACATTTATTATTTTTCTCTATTATTATTGGGATTATTACATTTATTATTTTTCTCTATTATTATTGGGATTATTACATTTATTATTTTTCTCTATTATTATTGGTATTATTACATTTATTATTTTTCTCTATTATTATTGGGATTATTACATTTATTATTTTTCTCTATTATTATTGGTATTATTACATTTATTATTTTTCTCTATTATTATTGGGATTATTACATTTATTATTTTTCTCTATTATTATTGGTATTATTACATTTATTATTTTTCTCTATTATTATTGGGATTATTACATTTATTATTTTTCTCCATTATTATTGGTATTATTACATTTATTATTTTTCTCTATTATTATTGGGATTATTACATTTATTATTTTCCTCTATTATTGTTGCTACTACAGTAGAGTCTCACTTATCCAACATAAACCGGCTGGCAGAACGTTGGATAAGCGAATATGTTGGATAATGAAGAGAGATTAAGGAGAAGCCTATTAAACATAAAATTAGGTTATGATTTTACAAATTAAACATCAAAACATGTTATACAACAAATTTGGCAGAAAAAGTAGTTCAATATGCAGTAATGCTATGTAGTAATTACGGTATTTATGAATTTAGCACCAAAATATCACAATGTATTGAAAACATTGACTACAAAAATGTGTTGGATAATCCAGAATGTTGGATAAGCAAATGTTGGATAAGTGAGACTCTACTGTATTACAATATAATACTAATAATACAATTAGTATTATATTGTATATTATTATATTATTATAATACAATTAGTATTATATTATTTTTATATTATATATTTCTCTATTATTGTTGCTACTATTACATTGATTTTACTCTAGTTTTATTATTATTAATAATAATACATTTATCATTTTACTCTATTCTTATTATTATTACTGCATTTATTATTTTCCTGTATTTATTATGACATGTATTATTTTCCTGTATTTATTATTATTATTATTATGACATGTATTATTTTACTCTGTTATTATTAAAAGGATACATAAGCAGAATATGAGAATAATGATTGGATCAGAGTTGGACAGTCTTATCTTAAATTTGAGCTTTATATAAATATTCAAAAACATTTAACCTACTGAAGCCTCAATTAATGTAATTTTATTTGTATTTATTTACAGTATTTGTAAATACAGTATCTATTTTTATTTCTGAAATTTCCCACCCTCGGCTTATACTGGAGTCAATGTTTTCCCAGTTTTTTTGTGGTAAAATTAGGTGCCTCGGCTTATATTCGGGTCGGCTTATACTCGAGTATATACGGTATATACATTATTCAACCTACTGATGCCTAGCTTAATGTAATCTTATTGGTATCTATTTTTATTTTTGAAATTTACCACCCTTGGCTTATACTCGGGTCAATAAGTTATCCCAGTTTTTTTTTTGTGGTAAAATTAAGTTCTTTGGCTTATATTCGGGTCGGCTTATACTCGAGTATATACGGTAATAATGTTAATAATAATATCTCTAACTTTGATATATAATATATAACAATAATAATACAATAAAGTAAAATACAATAAAAATACAATAATAATAATAAATATGATTAATAAGATTAAAATATAATGATAGAAATAAATTATCATAATCATAGTTTTCTTTTGATGATTTAAAAGAACCAATGGAAATGTCACAAGAAAGAAAAAAAGTTTTACAATAAGAAGGAGCCTAGGCCTGGATCCAACCCCCAAACCAGATCCAAGGAAAACAAGGATTTTCCCGGAGAATAAATGCCCTCCAAGCAAGAAGTTGTGGTCAAAGTTTCCCGGCAGAAAGTCGGAGGTCTTTAAAATCCTTCCCCTTTAAATGGACCTTTAAGGAGAAAGGGCCAAACTTCAACCTGCAGGGAAGCCAAAGAGACAATAAAGCTCCACGAGGCCAGAAAATGGGGCCGAAAAAGGTACATATAATAATAATAATAATGTAATAATAATAATAATAATAATATCTATCATTATTAGTAGTATTAATAGAAGTAGCATTATTATTATTATTATATTATTATATATTATATTATATTATATAATCATTATAATAATAATAATAATAATAATAATGTAATAATAATAATAATAATATCTATCATTATTAGTAGTAGTATTAATAGAAGTAGCATTATTATTATTATTATTATTGTGAATAATAAATTATATTTTATATATTATTATAAATGGGTGAAGTGTAAGAAAAAGTGGCCCAAGTTCCAAGATGAACTTATTACATATATATATATACACAGTAGAGTCTCACTTATCCAACATAAACGGGCCAGCAGAACATTGGATAAGCAAATATGTTGGATAATAAGGAGAGATTAAGGAAAAGCCGATTAAACATCAAATTGAGTTATGATTTTACAAATTAAGCAGCAAAACGTCATGTTATACAATAAAATTGACAGAAAAAGTAGATTAATAAATAGATTAATGCTATGTAGTAATTACTGTATTTACGAAATTAGCACTGAAATATATGAAATATATTGAAAACATTGACTACAAAAATGCGTTGGATAATCCAGAACGTTGGATAAGCGAGTGTTGGATAAGTGAGATTCTACTGTATATATACACACACACATATACATGTACATATATAATTTTATTAATAATAATAATGGGGGAGTGTAGGAAAAAGTGGCCCAAGTTGAACTTAAGTATATAATAATAATTACAGTAATAATAATACATTAGACTATAATAATAATAGCAATATATTGTTATTATATTATTATGTATTATTATTATAAATGGGTGAAGTGTAAGAAAAAGTGGCCCAAGTTCCAAGTTGAACTTATTACAGATACACACACACTTATATACATTATTATTAATATTAATAATGGGGGGAAGTGTAGGAAAAAGTGGCCCAAATTGAACTTATGTATATATAGTAATAATAATTACGGCAATATTAATACATTAGAGTAGATTATAATAATAATACTAATAGCAATATATTGTTATTATATATAATATTATTATATATTATTATTATTATAAATGGGCAAGTGTAGGAAAAAGTGGCACAAGTTCCAAGTTGAACTTATTACAGATACACACACACACACACACACACATATATATATAATTTTATTATTATTAATAATAATAATGGGGGAAGTGTAGGAAAAAGTGGCCCAAGTTGAACTTATGTATACAATAATAATTACGGTAATAATAATACATTAGAGCAGATTATAATAATATTAATAGCAATATATTATTATATATTATTATATATTATTATTATAAAAAATGGGGAAGTTTAGGAAAAAGTGGCCCAAGTTGAACTTATGTATATAATAATAATTACAGTAATAATAATACATTAGAGTAGATTATAATAATACTAATAGCAATATATTATTATATATTATATTATTATAAATGGGGAAGTGTAGGAAAAAGTGGCCCAAGTTCCAAGTTGAACTTATATATATAATAGCATTAATATATTATTATTACTATATATATATGTGTGTGTGTGTGTATGTATTGTATTAATAATAGCAATAATAATAATGGGGGAGTGTAGGAAAAAGTGGCCCAAGTTCCAAGTTGAACTTATATATATAAAAGTATTAATATATTATTACTATATATATGTGTGTGTGTGTATTGTATTAATAATAGTAATAATAATAATGGGGGAGTATAGGAAAGTTTCCCAAGTTGATCTTATGTATATAACAATTAATACATTAATAGATTATGTGTAATAATTAGTGGCCCAAAGAGAGAAAAATCAGAGTAGAAAACGACTGTGAAAAGTAGATATATATTGTAATAATAATAATAATAATAATAATAATAATAATAGTAATAATAATGTATTAATCATACATGAAACTGGTTTTTAAATGAGGAAAAAAGTCTCCCAAGTTGGAAGTTGCACAAAGTCAGGTCCGAATCCCATTAAAGAAGAAAGAAATTTATAAACTAAAATGATGGGGAATAATAATAATAATAATAATAGTTTAAAGTAGTTTATAATTAGGGGAAGTATAGGAAAAAGTCTCTTAAGTTGGAAGTTGGACAAAGTTAGTTCTGGATCCAATAAAAGAGAAAAAGCAAAGTAAAAAATCACTATGAAATATATATATGTGTGATATACACACACATACACTATAACACCAACAATTCAAACCAGTTTATCAATGAGGGGAAAGTGGTGTGGATCCCATCAGAGAATAAAAAATCACCATGAATATGTGTGTGTGTGTGTGTGTGTGTGTGTGTGTATGTGTATGTGTGTATATATATTGGGGAAAATGGCCAAAGTTAAAAGTTGCATTGAGTCAAGTCTGGATCCCATCGAATAGTAAAATGACCATGAAAAGTATCTAATAATAATAATAATAATAATAATAATAATAATAATAATAATAATTTTATACCCCACCCCAGCTCCCCAAGGGGACTCGGGGTGGCTTACATAATAATAATAATAATAATAATAATAATAATAATAATAATAGTAATAATAATAGTTCAAACTAGTTTATAAATGAGTGGGAAGTGGCCCATATTGGAAGTTGCATAGTCAGGTCTGGATCTCATCACACATACACACTATAACACACACACATATGTACATACACATAACAACAACAAATATTTCCAAGTAGTTTAGGGGGAAAATGGCCCGAATTAAAAGTTGCATGAGGTCAGGTCTGGATCCCATCAATCAGGGTAAAAAATGAAAAGTATATAAAATAACCATGAAAAATACAGATGATGATAATAATAATAATAATAATAATAATAATAATAATAATAATAATAATAATAATAATAATAATAATAATAATAAAGTAGTTCCAGTGCTATAGTCATAACGGTACAAGTTAAAAGTTGTATCGTCAGGTCTGGATCACATCAGAGAGCACAAAAATCACCATGAAGGGTATTCTATATAAATAAGTAATAAATAAATAATAATAAAGTTTCAAGTAGTTTAGAGGAAAATGGCCCAAGTTGCAAGTTGCATCAAGTCAGGTCTAGATCCCACCAAATTAGAAAAGTAAATAACAACAACAATATAGTTCCAAGTAGTTTAGAGGAAAATGGCCCAAGTTGGAAGTTACATGAAATCAAGTTAGATCCTAACAAATTAGAAAAGTTAATAATAATAATAATAATAATAATAATAACAACAACAATAATAATAATAACATAGTTCCAAGTAGTTTAGAGGAAAATGGCCCAAGTTGGAAGTTGTATCAAGTCACGTCTAGATCCCACCAAATTAGAAAAGTAAATAATAATAATAATAATAATAATAATAATAATAGAGTTCCTAGTAGTTAAAGGAAAATGGCCCAAGTTGGAAGTTGCATCAAGTCAGGTCTAGATCTCACCAAATTAGAAAAGTAAATAATAATAATAATAATAATAATAATAATAATAATAATAATAACAACAATAATAATATAGTTCCAAGTAGTTTAGAGGAAAATGGCCCAAGTTGGAAGTTGCATCAAGTCAGGTCTAGATCCCACCAAATTAGAAAAGTAAATAATAATAATAATAATAACAACAATAATAACAATAATAATAATAAAGTTCCAATTAGTTTAGAGGAAAATGGCCAAAATTGGAAGTTGCATCAAATCAGGTCTAGATCCCACCAAATTAGAAAAGTAAATAATAATAATAATAATAATAATAATAATAATAATAATAATAATATAGTTCCGAGTAGTTTCAAGGAAAATGGCCCAAGTTGGAAGTTGCATAAAGTCAGGTTTGAATCCCATCAAGTCAGAGCAAAAAATCACCATGAAAATATTATGTATATACATACAGTATATGTAGATATTATTACTAATAATAGATATATATATCTATAATTAATAGATATATTAATTATAGAATAAAATAATATATATCACTATTTTATTTTATTATTACTACATATATGTATTATGTAATAATAATAAATATTATGCATGTGTATATATAGTAATAATAATATAAATAATATAATAATAATATAGTTCCAAGTAGTTTAGGGGGAAAATGGCCCGAGTTGGAAGTTGCATCAAGTCAGGTCTGGATCCCATCAGAGAGCACAAAAATCACCATGAAGGGTATTATTATTAATAATAATAATAATATAGTTCCAAGAAGTTTAGGAGGAAAATGGCCCAAGTTGGAAGTTGCATCAAGTCAGGTCTAGATCCCATCAAGTCTGAGTAAAAAATCACCATGAAAATATTATGTATACATATAGGTAGATACTAATAGTAATAATACATATATATTAATTATAGAATAAAATAATATATATCATTATTTTATATTATTACATCTATGTATTATGTTGTTATTATTATTATTATTATTATAGTATATATAGTCGTAATAATAATAAAAATAATTTAAAATATAATAATAATATAGTTCCAAGGAGTTTAGGAGGAAAATGGCCCGAGTTGGAAGTTGCATCAAGTCAGGTTTGAATCCCATCAAGTCAGAGTAAAAAATCACCATGAAAATATTATGTATATACATACAGTATATGTAGATATTATTACTAATAATAGATATATATATCTATAATTAATAGATATATTAATTATAGAATAAAATAATATATATCACTATTTTATTTTATTATTACTACATATATGTATTATGTAATAATAATAAATATTATGCATGTGTATATATAGTAATAATAATATAAATAATATAATAATAATATAGTTCCAAGTAGTTTAGGGGGAAAATGGCCCGAGTTGGAAGTTGCATCAAGTCAGGTCTGGATCCCATCAGAGAGCACAAAAATCACCATGAAGGGTATTATTATTATTATTAATAATAATATAGTTCCAAGAAGTTTAGGAGGAAAATGGCCCAAGTTGGAAGTTGCATCAAGTCAGGTCTAGATCCCATCAAGTCTGAGCAAAAAATCACCATGAAAATATTATGTATACATATAGGTAGATACTAATAGTAATAATACATATATATTAATTATAGAATAAAATAATATATATCATTATTTTATATTATTACATCTATGTATTATGTTATTATTATTATTATTATTATGCATGTGTATATATAGTCGTAATAATAATAAAAATAATATAAAATATAATAATAATATAGTTCCAAGGAGTTTAGGAGGAAAATGGCCCGAGTTGGAAGTTGCATCAAGTCAGGTCTAGATCCCACCAAATTAGAAAAGTAAATAATAATAACAATAACAATAATAATAACATAGTTCCAAGTAGTTTAGAGGAAAATGGCCCAAGTTGGAAGTTGCATCAAGTCAGGTCTATCAACTCAGAAAAGTTATATATAATAATAATAATATATCTATCATTATTAGTAGTATTAATAGAAGTTGCATAATAATAATTATTATTATTATTAATAATAATAGTCTTACCTTGGGGTGGGTTTTGGGGTGCTGGAGGGGGGGGGCTCACATCCCCGGCGTCCCTATTGTTCTCCCTGCGGTCCGATGAGTGTTATTAGCCTCCCCAAAAATAATAATAATAATACACCAAATAATAATAATAATATTTTTAAAAAATGAGAGGACAAAAAAGGATCAGAAGAAAAAATAATAGAAAATAATATTATGTAATAATAATATTCATAGAAAGAAAAAAAGAGGAAGAAAATAAAAATATTATTTAATAATAATAATCATTGAAGGATCAGAAAAAAGAGGAAGAAAATAAAAATATTATTTAATAATAATAATCATAGAAGGATCAGAAAAAAGAGGAAGAAAATAAAAATATTATTTAATAATAATAATCATAATAAAGGGACAGAAGTAATAATAATCATAGAAGGATCAGGAAAATCAGGAAGGAAATAAAAAATATTATTTAATAATGATAATCATAGAAGGATCAGAAAAAAGAGGAAGAAAATAAAAATATTATTTAATCATCATCATCATCATCATAAAGGGACAGAAATAATAATAATCATAGAAAGATCAGGAAAATCAGGAAGGAAATAAGAAATATTATTTAATCCTAATCATAATGGGACAGAAATTAAAAAAAAAATAGTAAAATGGTGAAGAATAAGGAGAAAAAGGGAGAGAAATAATGCTAATAATAATAATAATAATAAAATATGGGGAAAAAAATAATAAAAAATATCTAAACACAAGAGGATCCCAATTGGAACGTTGGGCCCGTCAACGTTCCATCCGGGGCGTGTTCTTTGGAACGTTGGGACTCTCAACGTTCCATCCGGGGAGGAAAAAAAAACGAGAAAAAAAAAAACCAGCGTCGGGCGGGCGCAGGAAGCGAACAAACAAGCCCCTCAAATTCTCCTCATCATCTTTGTGTTTCTCCTTCGCCGTCGAGGATTAATAAAAGGCGCGGCGGGGCTGGTTTTCCCTCATGGTGTTTTTGTTTTTCTTTTTAATCTCTTCTTCTTCTTCTTCTTTTTCTTTCCTTCTTTTTCTCTTCTTCTTCTTCTCCTCAGCTTTTCTTCTTCTTCTTCTTCTTCTCTCTCTCTCTTTGCCGAAGACACGCAGCAAGGCCTCGCCTCCTCCTCAGAAAGGGGATCTCTCCGCCGGAGCCACGCCCCCGCGAAGGTGGGAGGGAAAAAAGGAGCGAGCAAAGGCTTTCTTACGTTAGGTTAAAATGTAGGAAAAAACGGCGCGGGCGGGAGACGCGAAACAAAGCATCGCCGGCAGCTGCTTTTACCTCAGGAGGGCTTCGCTGGGTTAGGCGGGAGGGAAAGCGGCCCAAGGATTGTCATTGGACAAAACGCCCGCCGCTCTAAGGAATCTTTGATTCCCATTGGACGCCGCTCTGGGCCTTATCGTTCTATCTCCCCGGTGCTCCCATTTCGTCACGCCGTCGGTTTTTTTCTCGCTTCGCCTTCCTTTCTCTCGCGGTCTCCCTCCGCTAAGGAAAATAGTCCTCAGGCCACGCCCCCTCGGAAGAGGCCACGCCCCCCGCTTGAAAACTCCATCCCTCTCAAGGCACTTCAATGGGACAATAATAGTATATTGTAATAATACAAAATAATATTAATAATATAAGAAAAAATAGGGAGATAATGATGTATGAATAAAAATGTTAGGAAAAGGGGAAATAAAAGAAAAATGTATAATTATATATAAAATAATAATAATAATACAATACAAAATAATAATATATAATAATACAAAATAATAATATATAATAATACAAAAATAATATATAATAATAATACAAAATAATAATATATAATACAAAATAATATTAATAATATAAGAAAAAATAGGGAGATAATAATGTATGAATAAAAATGTTAAGAAAAGGGGAAATAAAAGAAAAATGTATAATTATATATAAAATAATAATAATAATACAATACAAAATAATAATATATAATAATACAAAATAATAATATATAATAATACAAAAATAATATATAATAATAATACAAAATAATAATATATAATAATACAAAATAATAATATATAATAATACAAAATAATAAAATATAATAATACAAAAATAATATATAATAATAATACAAAAAATAATATATAATACAAAATAATATTAATAATATAAGAAAAAAAATAGGGTGATGATAATGTATGAATAAAAATGTTAAGAAAAGGGGAAATAAAAGAAAAATGTATAATTATATATAAAATAATAATAATAATACAATACAAAATAATAATATATAATAATACAAAATAATAATATATAATAATACAAAAATAATATATAATAATAATACAAAATAATAATATATAATAATACAAAATAATAATATATAATAATACAAAATAATAAAATATAATAATACAAAAATAATATATAATAATAATACAAAATAATAATATATAATACAAAATAATATTAATAATATAAGAAAAAAAATAGGGTGATGATAATGTATGAATAAAAATGTTAAGAAAAGGGGAAATAAAAGAAAAATGTATAATTATATATAAAATAATAATAATAATACAATACAAAATAATAATATATAATAATACAAAAATAATATATAATAATAATACAAAATAATAATATATAATAATACAAAATAATAATATATAATAATACAAAATAATAATATATAATAATACAAAAATAATATATAATAATAATACAAAATAATAATATATAATACAAAATAATATTAATAATATAAGAAAAAAATAAGATAATTTATGAATAAAAATATTAATAAAGGAAAATAGAAGAAAATGTGTAATTATATATAAAATAATAATAATAATAATATAATACAAAATAATAATATATAATAATACAAAATAATAATATATAATAATACAAAAATAATATATAATAATACAAAATTATAATACAAAATACTAATGTATAATAATACAAAAAATAATATATAATAATACAAAAATAATATATAATACAAAATTATAATACAAAATACTAATGTATAATAATACAAAATAATAATATATAATAATACAAAATAATAATATATATATACAATAATATTAATAATATAAGAAAAATGAGAGAATAATAATTTATGAATAAAAATATTAATAAAAGGGAAAATAAAATAAAAATGTATAATTATATATAAAAGAATAATACAAAATAATAATATATAATAATACAAAATAATAATATATAATAGTAATAATACAAAATGATAATATATAATACAAAATAATAATATACAATAATACAAAATTATAATATATAATAATACAAAATAATAATATGTAATAATTAAAAAAATAATATACAAAAATAATGATACAAAATAATATTAATATAAGATA
Source organism: Anolis carolinensis (assembly GCF_035594765.1). Classification (NCBI taxonomy): domain Eukaryota; kingdom Metazoa; phylum Chordata; class Lepidosauria; order Squamata; family Anolidae; genus Anolis; species Anolis carolinensis. Next base: position 34,640,280 of record NW_026943818.1, on the reverse strand, counting down.
AAATAAGATAATAATTTGTGAATAAAAATATTAATAAAAGGGAAAATAAAAGAAAAATGTATAATTATATATAAAATAATAATAATAATATAATGCAAGATAATAATATATAATACTACAAAATAATAATATATAATAATAATACAAAATAATAATATATAATAATACAAAATAATATAGAATACAAACTTATAATATATAATAATAATACAAAATTATAATATATAATAATACATAATAATAATAATATAAGAAAAATGACATAATAATTTATGAATAAAAATAATAAAAGGGAAAATAAAATAAAAAATATATAAAATAATAATAATAATAATATACAAAATAATAATATATAATAATACAAAAATAATATTAATAATATAAGAAAAAATAGGATGATAATAATTTGTGAATAAAAATATTAATAAAAGGGAAAATAAAAGAAAAATGTATAATTATATATAAAATAATAATAATAATATAATGCAAGATAATAATATATAATACTACAAAATAATAATATATAATAATAATACAAAATAATAATATATAATAATACAAAATAATATAGAATACAAACTTATAATATATAATAATAATACAAAATTATAATATATAATAATACATAATAATAATAATATAAGAAAAATGACATAATAATTTGTGAATAAAAATATTAATAAAAGGGAAAATAAAAGAAAAATGTATAATGATATATAAAAGAATAATAATATAAAACAAAATAATAATATATAATAATACAAAACAATAATATATAATAAAAATAATATTAATAATATAAGAAAAAATAAGAATAATTTATGATTAAAAATATTAATAAAGGAAAATAGAAGAAAAATATATAATTAAATATAAAATAATAATAATAATAATAATAAATAATATAGAATAGTACAAAATTATAATATATCAACACACAATAATATTAATAATATAAGAAAAATGACATAATCATTTATGAATAAAAATATTAATAAAGGAAAATAGAAGAAAATATATAATTATATAGAAACTAATAATAATATAATACAAAATAATAATATATAATACAAAATAATAATATATAATAATACAAAATATTTTAAGAAAATGAGATAATAATATATAAAAACAATATGAAATAATGTTAATAAAAGGGAAAAATAATATATATATATATAATACAAAATAATAATAGACAAAAATAATGATACAAAATAATATTAATAATATAAGAAAAAAATAAGGTAAGAATAATTTACGAATAAAAAGATTAATAAAAGAGAATATATATATATATATATATATATATATATATATATATATGGCAATATATATATATATACAGTAGAGTCTCGCTTATCCAACGTAAACGGGCCGGCAGAACGTTGGATAAGTGAATATGTTGGATAATAAGGACAGATTAAGGGAAAGCCTATTAAACATCAAATTAGGTTATGATTTTACAAATTAAGCACCAAAACATCATGTTATTCAACAAATCTGACAGAAAAAGTTGTTCAATACACAGTAATTCTATGTAATAATTACTGTATTTACGAATTTAGCACCAAAATATCATGATGTATTAAAAACATTGACTAGAAAAATGCGTTGGATAATCCAGAACGTTGGATAAGCGAGTGTTGGATAAGTGAGACTCTACTGTAATACAAAATATTTTAAGAAAATGAGATAATAATATATAAAAACAATACGAAATAATGTTAATAAAAGGGAAAAATAATATATATATATATAATACAAAATAATAATAGACAAAAATAATGATACAAAATAATATTAATAATATAAGAAAAAAATAAGGTAAGAATAATTTACGAATAAAAAGATTAATAAAAGAGAATATATATATATATATATATATATAGAGAGAGAGAGAGAGAGAGAGCAATATATATATATATATATATATATATATATATATATATATATATAAAATGATAATTTTTCAAATTTATTCTTTAAATAATAAAATGTATTCTATATATATCTATATATATATAAAAGAGTAATGGTGTTCCGTCCCCGCATTAAACAACAAAAGTTCTTCTGCAGAGTCTTTCTTGTTTGGAGGCCTATGAAACTTTTTTCCAACTTTTCTTCGGGAGTTTCCATTCCTGCCCTCCCGGGTGGCCCTCCTCGGCGTCGACGGGCAGCAACCCGAGAGCCAATCCGTCTGGCTTTTTTCTGGGTCTGATTCATGGAGAGAAAGAAAGAAAGAAAGGAAAGAAGAAAGAAAGAATGAAAGAGAGGAGGAGGAGGAGGAGTGGAGGGGAAGGAAAGTGTTGGAGCAAAACAGGGGGAGGGGAGCAACCCGAGAGGCCCAGAAGCAACATGGTTGGTTTGCAAAGGCAGGCCAAGGAGAAGATCCAACTTGGGAAAAGAGTTGGGCAAAGTTTGGGCCACTCCACCCCACTCCACCCCCTTTGGGGAAGGAACCAAATAACAACAACAACAACAACAACAATAACATAATAGTAATAATTATCTATAATTAACTAGGTTCCCAGCCACGCGTTGCTGTGGTATAGTCTGGTGGTTAGAATCCCTCTGATCAGGAAGCAGCCTGGCTTTGAAGCTGCAAGGCTGTTCAGTGCTATTCTAGTTGGGGTTTTCTGTTATTTGAACTTTATTTTTCCAGGTTTTTTTGATTGAAAGACATAGATGGGATGACTATGTCTTTGGTGGCCAAATTTGGTGTGATTTGGTCCAGTGGTTTTGTTGTTTACTCCATGGTAAAAACGCGCATTACATTTATATATATATAGATTATTATATGGTAATATTATTAGCAAGTTAGTAAGCAATTGGGGGTTTTCTGTTATTTGAACTTTATTTTTCCAGGTTTTTTTGATTGAAAGACATAGATGGGATGACTATGTCTTTGGTGGCCAAATTTGGTGTGATTTGGTCCAGTGGTTTTGTTGTTTACTCCATGGGAAAAACGCACATCTATATATCTATATATACAAAAGAGTGATGGCATCACGGCGACCCACAAAACAACAAAACTACAGGCCCCGCAACCTCGAAATTTGACAACACAACCCATCATCCACGGCTCTAGGTTGATACAACAAAAAGAAAAGAAAAACAAAGTCCTAATTAGAGAGAGAGGAGTAATTGCTTTTATCCAATTGCTGCCAGTTAGAAGGCTAAGCTCCACCCACTTGGTCTCCTAGCAACCCCCCAAAAAATAATAAAAAACACTAAAAAAATAATACAATAAAATACTATAACAGAAAATAACTAAAAATAATACAAGAAAATAATAAAATATAATAAATAAAAATATAACTTACAATAAAATTAATTTAAAAAATGTAAATAATGTCAAATAAAGATTACACAACAATTTTTAACCAATACCACCACCACTTTGCCACAGCAACGCGTGGCCAGGCACAGCTAGTATCTATATATACAAAAGAGTGATGGCATCACGGCGACCCACAAAACAACAAATCTACAGGCCCCCCAACCTCGAAATCTGACAACACAACCCATCATTCACGGCTCTAGGTTGATACAACAAAAAGAAAAGAAAAATAAAGTCCTAATTAGAGAGAGAGGAATAATTGCTTTTATCCAATTGCTGCCATTAGCCCATCCAACTTGGTCTCCTAGCAACCCAATAAAAAATAATAAAAAACACTAAAAAAATAATAGAAAACACTAAAAAATTAATACAATAAAATACCATAATAACAGAAAATAACTAAAAATAATACAAGAAAATAATAAAATATAATAAAAAGATAACTTACAATAAAATTAATTAAAAAAATACACATAACATCAAATAAAAATTACACAACAATTTTTAACCAATACCACCACCACTTTGCCACAGCAACGCATGGCTGGGCACAGCTAGTATATTATATATATATATATATATATATACACACACATACATATATATATATATATATATATATATATAATAGTACTAATATATATTTATAGTAATACTTACAATAATAAAATAATATTACAGTAATATATTGAATAACAATAAATATATATAATAATATTATAGTAATAATATATATAATAGTACTAATATATATATATATATATTATAAATATTATAGTAATATATATATATAATAGTAATAATAATAATAATTAATATTATAGTAATATATATATATATATATATATATAATAGTAATAATAATAATATATATCATATTATTATGGTATATATATTCAGCGGGTTAAACTGCTGAGCTGCCGAACTTGCTGACCAAAAGGTCGGCGGTTCGAATCCAGGGAGCAGGGTGAGCTCCCGCTGTTAGCCCCAGCTCCTGCCAACCTAGCAGTTCGCAAACATGCCAATGTGAGTAGATCAATAGGTACCGCTCAGGCGGGAAGGTAATGGTGCTCCATGCAGTCATGCCTATGGCCACATGACCTTGGAGGTGTCTATGGACAACGCCGGCTCTTCTTTGGCTTAGAAATGGAGATGAGCCCCAACCCCCAGAGTCGGGCATGACTGGACTTAATATATATTATTGTCACCCCCTTTGCCTGACTGCCATTATTATGATTATTATTATTATTATTATTATTATTATTATTATTATTATTGTGTAGCCTAGATTGGCATTGGCCTTTTCTGCTGCTGCATCACACTCTTGGCTGATGATCTGCTTGGGGTTTACGGATGGCAACGCTTTGGAGGCCTTTCCAGGCCTTGGTCTTCCTCTGAGGCTGAGAGAGTGGGACTCGCCTAAAGGCACAGAGACCCAGGCCCAGGTTCAAAACACTACGCTGCGCTTTCTGGATTACTTCCCTCTCGGTTTCCTACTTACCTTTCTATCTCTTTCTTTCTTTCTTTCTTCCTTCCTCCCTTTCTTCCTTTTCTCCCTCTTTTTTCCTTCTTTCCTTCCTTCTTTCTCCCCTTCTCCCTCACTCCTTCCCTCTCTCTCTTTCCTTTCTTTCTCCCTTTCCTCTCTGTTTCTTTCCTACCTACCTCCCTTCCTTCTTTTCCTTCCCTGTTTCCTTCCTTCCTTCTTTTAGTTTCCTCTCAGTTCCTACCTGTCTTCCTTCCTTCTTTCCTTCTTTTCCTTTCCTCTGTTTCCTTCCTTCCTTCCTTCCCTTTCTTTCCTTCCCTTCCCTTCCCTGTTTCCTAACTTCCTTCCTTCCCTGTTTCTTTCCTTCCTTCTTTTAGTTTCCTCTCGGTTTCCTACCTGTCTTCCTTCTTTCCTTCTCTTCCTTTCCTCTGTTTCCTTCCTTCCTTTCTTCCTTCCTTCCTTCCTTCCTTCCTCCCTTCCTTATTTTCCTTACCGGTTTCCTTCCTTCCTTCTTTTAGTTTCCTCTCGGTTTCCTACCTGTCTTCCTTCTTCTTTCCTTCTCTTCCTTTCCTCTATTTCCTTCCTTCCTTCCTTCTTTTCCTTCCCTGTTTCCCTCCTTCCTTCTTTTCCTTTCCTCTCGTCCTACCTGTCTTCCTTCTTTCCTTCTCTTCCTTTCCTCTGTTTCCTTCCTTCCTTCCTTCCTTACTTATTTTCCTTCCCTGTTTCCTTCCTTCCTTTTTTTAGTTTCCTCTCAGTTCCTACCTGTCTTCCTTCCTTCTTTCCTTCTCTTCCTTTCCTCTGTTTCCTTCCTTCCTTCCTTCCTTACTTATTTTCCTTCCCTGTTTCCTTCCTTCCTTTTTTTAGTTTCCTCTCAGTTCCTACCTGTCTTCCTTCCTTCTTTCCTTCTCTTCCTTTCCTCTGTTTCCTTCCCTCCTTCCCTTTCTTTCCTTCCCTTCCCTTCCCTGTTTCCTAACTTCCTTCCTTCCCTGTTTCTTTCCTTCCTTCTTTTACTTTCCTCTCGGTTTCCTACCTGTCTTCCTTCTTCTTTCCTTCTCTTCCTTTCCTCTATTTCCTTCCTTCCTTCCTTCTTTTCCTTCCCTGTTTCCCTCCTTCCTTCTTTTCCTTTTCCCCTTGTCCTACCTGTCTTCCTTCTTTCCTTCTCTTCCTTTCCTCTGTTTCCTTCCTTCCTTCCTTCCTTCCTTCCTTCCTTCCTTCCTTCCTTTCTTCCTTATTTTCCTTCCCTGTTTCCTTCCTTCCTTCTTTTAGTTTCCTCTCAGTTCCTACCTGTCTTCCTTCTTTCCTTCTCTTCCTTTCTTGTTTCCTTCCTTCCTTCCTTCCTTCCTTCCTTACTTACTTATTTTCCTTCCCTGTTTCCTTCCTTCCTTCCTTCTTTTAGTTTCCTCTCGGTTCCTACCTGTCTTCCTTCTTTCCTTCTCTTCTTTTCCTCTGTTTCCTTCCTTTCTTCCTTATTTTCCTTCCCTGTTTCCCTCCTTCGTTCTTTTCCTTTCCTCTCTGTTTCCTACCTCCCTCCCTTCTTTCCTTCTCTTCCTTTCCTCTGTTTGCTTCCTTCTTCCCTTCTCTTCCCTGTTTCCTTCCTTCCTTCCCTTCCCTTCCCTTCCTTTCCTCTCTGTTTCCTACCTACCTACCTTCCTTCCTTCCTTCCTCTCTCCCTTCTCTTCCCTGTTTCCTTCCTTCTCTTCCTTTACTCTCCGTTTCCTTCCTTCCCTTCTTCCTTCTCTTCCTTTCCTGCGGGACGTCCTTTGTGGACCCCTCGAATACACCGAGTTTTAGCGGACCACAAATGGGACATGGGACGTGCAGTATCCGTCCTGCAGGACGTCCTTTGTGGACCTCTCGATTACACCGAGTCTTAGCGGACCACAAGTGGGACATAGGACGTGCCGTATCTGTCCTGCGGGACATCCTTTGTGGACCCCTCGATGACACCGAATCATAGCAGACCACAAGTGGGACGTGGGATGTGCCGTTTCTGTCCTGCGGGACGTCCTTTGTGGACCTCTCGATTACACCGAGTCTTAGCAGACCACAAGTGGGACATAGGACGTGCCGTATCTGTCCTGCGGGACATCCTTTGTGGACCCCTCGATTACACCGAGTCTTAGCAGACCACAAGTGGGACATAGGACGTGCCGTATCTGTCCTTCGGGACGTCCTTTGTGGACCCCTCAATTACACCGAGTTTTAGCGGACCACAAGTGTGACATGAGTCCAGAGTGCGACGCTGCCGTTCATGACACCAACGTGATTCTCGGCTGCTTGGAAAGGGCCGTCCGACTCTCACAATGTTTTTGTGCCCAAACTTTGGGGTTGTTTCATTTCACAACAAACGAATGTTTTCCCGGAACCTGTTGAACTGCTCTGCTTTCCTTTGTGGTGTGGGAGCCTCTCCCTGTTTTGCTTTTCCTGGCTCTGGGAGCGGGTTTTGCCGTTTCAAGACGCGACTCCCACGAACGGCTTCCCATAGATGTCGTTGTTGTTGTTGTTGTTGTCGTTTTTCAAGGCCGCTCTCTCGCCCTGAGATTCCTTCCTAGGGCCGAGATACAATGGGGAACGCTGTGTCTCGAATGCCTTCAGCGACACGAGGGGAAGGCTGTGGTTCACCCGCCGTGGAAACAGCGTTCCTCTCGTGGGCAGAGATGCGCCCGCCGTAATTAGAAAACGCCGCAACCTTCTGCAGGTGCGACACCCCCCTTCTTTCCGGGGTTTACCTCCTCACGCTGAAGCCTTTGTTTCACTTCTCTGAAGTCGCTCGCCTTTGTTGGGGGAACCAACGGCCCGTTGGCACCTCTAAATATAGGTGTGGGCACCTCTCCGGAGGAGAAAAGAGAAGCAGGGAGTCGTGGTGGGAGGAAGAGAGAGGCTGCCACCCTCTGCGTCTTTACCCGGATGGGCTGAAAACCTCATCCACAACCCAAGGGGGGGATTCCGGGGTCGGTTCTAGGCTGTGGCCCGCCGTAATTAGAAAACGCCGTAAACTTGGCTGGTTCGGGCCATGCGTTCCTGACAGCCATCCAAGAAGGGCCATCCAGTCCAACCTTCTATCAGTTCCTGAAATATGGCCACCTAACAAGGACCATCCAGTCCAACCTTCTCCTATAAGTTCCTGAAAGAGGACTATCCAACAAGGGCCATCCAGTCAAACCTTCTACTATAAGTTCTTGAAAGAGGACTATCCAACAAGGGTCATCCAGTCCAACCTTCTCCTAGAAGTTCCTGAAAGAGGACAATCTAACAAGGGCCATCCAGTCAAACCTTCTCCTAGAAGTTCCTGAAAGAGGACAATCTAACAAGGGCCATCCAGTCAAACCTTCTCCTATAAGTTCCTGAAAGAGGACAATCTAACAAGGGCCATCCAGTCAAACCTTCTACTATAAGTTCTTGAAAGAGGACTATCCAACAAGGTCCATCCAGTCCAACCTTCTACTATAAGTTCTTGAAAGAGGACTATCCAACAAGGGTCATCCAGTCCAACCTTCTCCTATAAGTTCCTGAAAGAGGACAATCTAACAAGAGCCATCCAGTCGAACCTTCTACTATAAGTTCTTGAAAGAGGACTATCCAACAAGGCTCATCTAGTCCAACCTTCTCCTAGAAGTTCCTGAAAGAGGACAATCTAACAAGGGCCATCCAGTCCAACCTTCTACTATAAGTTCTTGAAAGAGGACTATCCAACAAGGGCCATCCAGTCAAACCTTCTACTATAAGTTCTTGAAAGAGGACTATCCAACAAGGTCCATCCAGTCCAACCTTCTACTATAAGTTCTTGAAAGAGGACTATCCAACAAGGGTCATCCAGTCCAACCTTCTCCTATAAGTTCCTGAAAGAGGACAATCTAACAAGAGCCATCCAGTCGAACCTTCTACTATAAGTTCTTGAAAGAGGACTATCCAACAAGGCTCATCTAGTCCAACCTTCTCCTAGAAGTTCCTGAAAGAGGACAATCTAACAAGGGCCATCCAGTCCAACCTTCTACTATAAGTTCTTGAAAGAGGACTATCCAACAAGGGCCATCCAGTCCAACCTTCTCCTATAAGTTCCTGAAAAAGAACCATCCAACAAGGACCATCCAGTCCAACCTTCTACTATAAGTTCCTGAAAGAGGACTATCTAACAAGGGCCATCAAGTCCAACCTTCTCCTATAAGTTCCTGAAATATGGCCATCCAACAAGGGCCATCCAGTCCAACCTTCTCCTATAAGTTCCTAAAAAAGAACCACCCAATAAGGGCCATCTAGTCCAGTGATTCCCAAAGTGGATGCCACCGTCCCTGAGACGGGGCTGAGAATCTATACCTCTCCTGAGGCGCTTGCTGGGACACAGGGGGCTGAGCTAAGGAAGGGGGCGGGGCCTCCTTCCAAGAGCCCAAGACAGGACTGAGCCTCTATATTTCTCCTGAGAGGCCTTTTAGGACTAAAGGGCGGGGCTAGGGGTGGGGGCGGGGCCTCTTTCCAAGAGCCTGAGACAGGGCTGAGCCTCTATACCTCTCCTGAGAGGCCTTTTAGGACTAAAGGGCGGGGCTAGGGGTGGGGGCGGGGCCTCTTCCCAAGAGCCTGAGACAGGGCTGAGCCTCTATACCTCTTCTGAGAGGCCTTTTAGGACTAAAGGGCAGGGCCAGGGATGGGGGCGGGGCCTCTTTCCAAGAGCCCGAGACAGGGCTGAGCCTCTATATTTCTCCTGAGAGGCCTTTTAGGACTAAAGGGCGGGGCTAGGGGTGGGGGCGGGGCCTCCTTCCAAGAGCCCGAGACAGGGCTGAGCCTCTATATTTCTCCTGAGGACTTTTAGGACTAAAGGGCGGGGCTAGGGGTGAGAGCGTGTCTCTTTCCAAGAGCCCGAGACAGGGCTGAGCCTCTATATTTCTCCTGAGAGGCCTTTTAGGACTAAAGAGCGGGGCTAGGTGTGGGGGCAGGGCCTCTTCGCAAGTGCCGGAGACAGGGCTGGGCCTCTATATCTCTCCTGAGAGGCCTTTTAGGACTAAAGGGCAGGGCTAGGTGTGGGGGCGGGGCCTCTTCGCAAGAGCCTGAGACAGGGCTGAGCCTCTATATTTCTCCTGAGAGGCCTTTTAGGACTAAAGAGCGGGGCTAGGGGTGGGGGCGGGGCCTCTTCGCAAGAGCCTGAGACAGGGCTGAGCCTCTATATTTCTCCTGAGAGGCCTTTTAGGACTAAAGGGCAGGGCTAGGTGTGGGGGCGGGGCCTCTTCGCAAGTGCCGGAGACAGGGTTGGGCCTCTATATCTCTCCTGAGAGGCCTTTTAGGACTAAAGAGCGGGGCTAGGTGTGGGGGCGGGGCCTCTTCGCAAGTGCCGGAGACAGGGCTGGGCCTCTATATCTCTCCTGAGAGGCCTTTTAGGACTAAAGAGCGGGGCTAGGTGTGGGGGCAGGGCCTCTTCGCAAGTGCCGGAGACAGGGCTGGGCCTCTATATTTCTCCTGAGAGGCCTTTTAGGACTAAAGGGCAGGGCTAGGTGTGGGGGCGGGGCCTCTTCGCAAGAGCCTGAGACAGGGCTGAGCCTCTATATTTCTCCTGAGAGGCCTTTTAGGACTAAAGAGCGGGGCTAGGTGTGGGGGCAGGGCCTCTTCGCAAGTGCCGGAGACAGGGCTGGGCCTCTATATTTCTCCTGAGAGGCCTTTTAGGACTAAAGGGCAGGGCTAGGTGTGGGGGCGGGGCCTCTTCGCAAGAGCCTGAGACAGGGCTGAGCCTCTATATTTCTCCTGAGAGGCCTTTTAGGACTAAAGGGCAGGGCTAGGTGTGGGGGCGGGGCCTCTTCGCAAGTGCCGGAGACAGGGCTGGGCCTCTATATCTCTCCTGAGAGGCCTTTTAGGACTAAAGGGCAGGGCTAGGTGTGGGGGCGGGGCCTCTTCGCAAGAGCCTGAGACAGGGCTGAGCCTCTATATTTCTCCTGAGAGGCCTTTTAGGACTAAAGGGCGGGGCTAGGTGTGGGGGCGGGGCCTCTTCCCAAGAGCCTGAGACAGGGCTGAGCCTCTATATTCCTCCTGAGAGGCCTTTTTGGACTAAAGGGCGGGGCTGGGGCAGGGGCGGGGCCTCTGTATACCTCCCTTGAGGCACTTGTTAAAACACGAGGGAGGAGTATAGTGGTTGGGAAGAGGCCCCGCCCCCTCCTCTAGCCCCGCCTCCTGTTTCCTGGCAGGCACCGCAGGACAGGGATAGATGCTCAGCCCTATCTCAGAGCTCGTAACTCCATCCATCCCAGTCTGGGCCCTGCATCTTGGACAAGGAGCCTCTTGAGCAGGAGCCACACCCACCCCTCTAAGCCACACCCCCTTTCCACTGGGCAATGAGTCATATTTTTTCTGGAAACGGGGCCCTAGGCCAAATAAGTTTGGGAACTACTGATCAAGTCCAACTTTCTCGTATATATTCATGAAAGATAACGCTCCAACAAGGGCCGCCTAGTCCAACCTTCTATCATGCAGGAGCTAAAAAATGCTCATCCAACCTTGGTCTGAAGGTCTCCAAAGATGGAGAACCTCAGAGGTTGTCCTTTCAACCCTCACAGTTTTGAGTTTTGGCCTAATGTTGAGCTGGAGCCCATCTCAAATAACTCCAGTTCATGTTCTTTGGGTCTTTTTGGCCCTATACAAATGGGGCTGAAGGGGTCGGTCTGGAGGAGGAGGGTCCTGGCCGAGAGCTGCAGAAGCCTCCTCCTCCTCCGCGTGAGTGTGTGTCGGAGACGCAAACAATGAGCGGCCCTCCATCTGTTTTGCATTAGCTTCATTTCCTTTGCACCGCTTTGCCCCGGCCTCGGCTCCTCCTGAAGCCAGGCAGGTGTTCGGAAGGGGAAGGACCGCTTCCAAGGAAGGCCTTTGCCGAGCATTTCGTTTTTTCGTCACATCGGAAGGCCATCCAGTCTAACCCCCAGCGCAACGTGGATGGAAGTCCTTCCGTCTGCAGATACCTCTCTTGATTCGTTCATTCAATTTCTGGTTTTCGGAGGCTTCAGAAAGCATAATTTGTCATGTATCGCGGGCACCCGAATCTTATTGTTGTGTTTCCAAGGAAGGCATTATGATGTGCCATCACGCAATACCACCGCAACGTATTGCAAATTCATGATAACAGTGCAACATATTGCAATCGCGTAATACCAGCGCAACGTATTGCAATTTCATACCGGTGCAACATATTACAATCACGTAATACAAACAGAACGTATTGCAATTTCATGATACCAGTGCAACATATTGCAATCATGTAACACCAGCGCAACGTATTACAATTTCATGACACCAGTGCAACATATTGCAATCACGTAATACCAGCGCAACGTATTGCAATTTCGTGATGCCAGTGCAACATATTGCAATCATGTAATACCAGTGCAACATATTGCAATTTCATGATAACAGTGCAACATATTGCAATCATGTAATACCAGCGCAACGTATTGCAATTTCATGATAATAGTGCAACATACTGCAATCATGTAATACCAGCGCAACGTATTGCAATTTCATGATACCAATGCAACATATTGCAATCATGTAATACCAGCGCAACGTATTACAATTTCATGACACCAGTGCAACATATTGCAATCACGTAATACCAGCGCAACGTATTGCAATTTCATACCGGTGCAACATATTACAATCACGTAATACAAACAGAACGTATTGCAATTTCATGATACCAGTGCAACATATTGCAATCATGTAACACCAGCGCAACGTATTACAATTTCATGACACCAGTGCAACATATTGCAATCACGTAATACCAGCGCAACGTATTGCAATTTCGTGATGCCAGTGCAACATATTGCAATCATGTAATACCAGTGCAACATATTGCAATTTCATGATAACAGTGCAACATATTGCAATCATGTAATACCAGCGCAACGTATTGCAATTTCATGATAATAGTGCAACATACTGCAATCATGTAATACCAGCGCAACGTATTGCAATTTCATGATACCAATGCAACATATTGCAATCATGTAATACCAGCGCAACGTATTACAATTTCATGACACCAGTGCAACATATTGCAATCACGTAATACCAGCGCAACGTATTGCAATTTCGTGATGCCAGTGCAACATATTGCAATCATGTAATACCAGTGCAACATATTGCAATTTCATGATAACAGTGCAACATATTGCAATCATGTAATACCAGCGCAACGTATTGCAATTTCATGATAATAGTGCAACATACTGCAATCATGTAATACCAGCACAACATATTGCAATTTCATGATAACAGTGCAACATATTGCAATCACGTAATAGCAGCGCAACGTATTGCAATTTCATGATAACAGTGCAACATATTGCAATCATGTAATACCTGCGCAACGTATTGCAATTTCGTGATACCAGTGCAACATATTGCAATAATGTAATACTGGCGGAACATATTGCAATCACACAATACCTGCGCAACGTATTTCAATGACACAGTAAAGGTGCAACATATTGCAATCACACAATACCAATGCAACGTTTTCTAATCATACAATACCAGTGCATCGTACTGTAATCACACAATACCGATGCAACGTATTACAATGGCACAATACCAGTGTAATGTTCTGCAATCATACGATACCAGTTCATCATATTGGAATCACACGATACCGGTGCAACGTTTTCCAATCATACGATACCAATGCAACGTATTGCAATCACAAAATACTGGCGCAACATACTGCAATCATGCAATACCGGCACAACGTATTGCAATCATGCAATACTGGTACAATGTATTGTAATCACACAGTACCAGTGCAATCCATTGCAATCACACAATACCGGCACAACATAGTGCAATCATGCAATACTGGCACAATGTATTGCAATCACACAATACCAGTGCAACGTATTGCAATCACACAATACCGGCGCAACATATTGCAATCACATGATACCAGTGTAATGTATTGCAATGACATGATACTGGCGCAACATACTGCAATCATGCAATACCGGCACAACGTATTGCAATCATGCCATACTGGTACAATGTATTGCAATCACACAATACCGGTGCAATGCATTGCAATCACACAATACCGGCACAACATAGTGCAATCATGCAATACTGGCACAATGTATTGCAATCACACAATACCAGTGCAACTTATTGCAATCATGCCATACTGGTACAATGTATTGCAATCGCACAATACCGGCACAACATATTGCAATAATGCAATACTGCCACAACGTACTGCAATCACACAATAACTGTGGAACATATTGCAATCACACAATACTGGCACAACATATTGCAATAATGCAATACTGGTGCAATGTATTGCAATCACACAATACCAGTGCAAAGTATTGCAATCATGCAATACCGGCACAACATATTGCAATCATGAAATACTGCTGCAGTGTATTGCAATCACGCAATAACTGTGCAACGTATTGCAATCATGCAATACCGGCACAACATATTGCAATCATGCAATACTGGCGCAATGTATTGCAATCACGCAATAACGGTGCAGCGCATTGCAATCACACAATACCGGCACAACATACTGCAATCATGCAATACTGGTGCAATGTATTGCAACACAATACCGGCACAATGTGACATCGGCGCAACGTATTGTAGTCACACAATACCGGTGCAACGTATTGCAATCACGCAATACCTGCACAACATATTGCAATCATGCAATACTGGCGCAATGTGAAATCACGCAATAACAGTGCAACGTATTGCAATCACGCAATACCAGCAGAACGTATTGCAGTCATGCAATACCGGCACAACGTATTGCAATCACGCAATACCGGCACAACATATTGCAATCACACGGTACTGGTGCAACGTATTGCAACCACGTGACATCGGCAAAACGTATTGTAGTCACACAATAGCGGTACAACGTATTGCAATGAAACGATGCCGGCGCAACCTACGGCAATCACTCTATACTCGTGCAATGTATTGTAATCACGCGATACCAACACAACGTTTTTACTTATCACCCCCCAGTCATGAGTGTCCACTCCCTAGGAAATGGAGAATTGCGGGGGGGGGGGGGGCAGTTCTCAAATTCGTGAAATTTCGATGGCGGCAGAGTGAAATAGCGGAAACTTTTCCCCTATGTCCGCTGAAATGCAAAGCTAGGACATTCAGAGACTGGAGGGAGATTTCCCGGAGTTTTGTCCTCCGGGCCCATAACCTGTCCCCCGGGCCCATAACCTGTCTCCAAGGAGGCCCAGCAAAGCAGAGCTGGGTCTACCGTGCCCACCCGCTCCCTGCAACGCCTCTGCGAGGAACAGCTGCAAAACTCCTCGCATTTCTCTCTTTCTTTCCCCCTTGGCTCGTTTCCCCCCGGATTCCTGCCTCCCCCAAAGTCAAAACGAGCCGAGCGAGGCTCCTTTTTCTGGTTTCTCTTCCTCCTTCCCTTCCTCCTCCACTTCTTCTTCTTCTTCGTTCTCCTCTTCTTCCTCGTCTCCCCCACCCCCTTTGCTCTTTTGGGCTGACATTTGAAAAATGGCAGACTTAAGACGCACAGCGGCAGCTGCGAGGTGGCAACGCGCCAAACCCGCTCGTTCGGAGATGTAGCCGTCACTGCCTTTTTTTTTTTTCGCCCGAGTGCAATGCATCTAGGAAACCAACCCAGAAAGAAACCGAAAAAGACGGCCTTGTCCCAACTTGGATTAATCCTTTGCCGTCCCTCTTGGTTTGAAAGCGTTCCGGCAAATCCTAGAACCCAGGACACAACGAGAAACATGGTTGTTTCTGCCATTTTTGAGTGTTTCCATCAGGTTCGCAATTCTACGCGGTACAGGTGTAGCCGATAGCAAGGCCAATGAAACCGTCCCCACTCAGATCTCGTTCTTGGTCATGGCTCTCCAAACTCCGTCGGAAAATGGTCAAGGCAGCAAATGTTATAAGTGGGACAGAGAATGGGATTGCGGGATGGCGGGATTGCGAGGCTGTGCGAGACAGAGATTGTGAGACTGAGAGACAGACTGAGAGACAGATTGTGAGGCTGAGAGACGATGAGACTGTGAGATTGAGACGGAGAGAGACTGAGAGATTGTGACTGTGAGAGACTGAGATTGAGAGACAGGGAGATGGCGAGATTGCGACTGTGAGAGATTGAGAGACTGTGAGATTGTGATACTGAGAGACTGAGAGATTGCGACTGTGGGAGATTGAGATTGAGAGATTGAGAGACAGGGAGACCGAGATTGCGATTGTGAGAGACTGAGAGGCTGTGAGATTGCGACTGTGAGAGACTGAGAGATTGCGGCTGTGAGTGATTGAGATTGAGAGATTGAGAGACGGTGAGACGGCGAGATTGAAATTGTGAGAGACTGTGAGATTGTGATACTGAGAGACTGAGAGATTGTGATACTGAGAGACTGTGAGAGACCGAGATATTGTGAGACTGCGAGACTGCAAAATTGTGACTGTGATAGACTGCGAGATTGGGAGATTGGGAGACTATGATATTGTAAGACTGTGAGATTGCGATTGTGAGAGATTGAGCGACTGTGAGATTGCGACTGTGAGAGGTTGAGATTGAGAAATTGAGAGACAGGGCGACTGCAAGATTGCGATTGTGAGACTGAAAGACTGTGAGATTGTGACTGTGAGAGACTGAGAGATTGTGAGAGACTGAGAGACTGAGAGTGCGAGTGTGAAAGATTGAGAAATTGTGAGACTGCGAGATTGTGACTGTGAGAGACTGCGAGATTGTGTGAGAGACTGTGAGATTGTAAGACTGGGAGATTGCGATTGTGAGAGATTAGAGACTGTGAGATTGAAACTGTGAGACACTGAGATTCTGTGAGATTGTGATACTGAGAGACTGAGAGATTGCGACTGTGGGAGATTGAGATTGAGAGATTGAGAGACAGGGAGACCGAGATTGCGATTGTGAGAGACTGAGAGGCTGTGAGATTGTGACTGTGATAGACTGCGAGATTGTGAGATTGGGAGACTATGATATTGTAAGACTGTGAGATTGCGATTGTGAGAAATTGAGCGACTGTGAGATTGCGACTGTGAGAGATTGAGATTGAGAAATTGAGAGACAGGGCGACTGCAAGATTGCGATTGTGAGAGACTGAAAGACTGTGAGATTGTGACTGTGAGAGACTGAGAGATTGTGAGAGACTGAGAGACTGAGAGATTGCGAGTGTGAGAGATTGAGAAATTGTGAGACTGCGAGATTGTGACGGTGAGAGACTGCGAGATTGTGTGAGAGACTGTGAGATTGTAAGACTGGGAGATTGCGGTTGTGAGAGATTAGAGACTGTGAGATTGAAACTGTGAGACACTGAGAGACTGTGAGAATGTGATACTGAGAGACTGAGAGATTGCGACTGTGGGAGATTGAGATTGAGAGATTGAGAGACAGGGAGACCGAGATTGCGATTGTGAGAGACTGAGAGGCTGTGAGATTGTGACTGTGATAGACTGCGAGATTGTGAGATTGGGAGACTATGATATTGTAAGACTGTGAGATTGCGATTGTGAGAGATTGAGCGACTGTGAGATTGCGACTGTGAGAGATTGAGATTGAGAAATTGAGAGACAGGGCGACTGCAAGATTGCGATTGTGAGAGACTGAAAGACTGTGAGATTGTGACTGTGAGAGACTGAGAGATTGTGAGAGACTGAGAGACTGAGAGATTGCGAGTGTGAGAGATTGAGAAATTGTGAGACTGCGAGATTGTGACGGTGAGAGACTGCGAGATTGTGTGAGAGACTGTGAGATTGTAAGACTGGGAGATTGCGATTGTGAGAGATTAGAGACTGTGAGATTGAGACTGTGAGAGACTGAGAGATTATGAATGTGAGAGACTGAGATTGAGAGATTTGGAGACAGGGAGACTGTGAGATTGCGATTGTGAGAGACTGAAAGACTGTGAGATTGTGACTGTGAGAGACTGAGAGATTATGACTGTGAGAGACTGAGATTGAGAGATTTGGAGACAGGGAGACTGTGAGATTGCGATTGTGAGAGACTGAAAGACTGTGAGATTGTGACTGTGAGAGACTGAGAGATTATGACTGTGAGAGACTGAGATTGAGAGATTTGGAGACAGGGAGACTGTGAGATTGCGATTGTGAGAGACTGAAAGACTGTGAGATTGTGACTGTGAGAGACTGAGAGATTATGACTGTGAGAGACTGAGATTGAGAGATTTGGAGACAGGGAGACTGTGAGATTGCGATTGTGAGAGACTGAAAGACTGTGAGATTGTGACTGTGAGAGACTGAGAGATTATGACTGTGAGAGACTGAGATTGAGAGATTTGGAGACAGGGAGACTGTGAGATTGCGATTGTGAGAGACTGAAAGACTGTGAGATTGTGACTGTGAGAGACTGAGAGATTATGACTGTGAGAGACTGAGATTGAGAGATTTGGAGACAGGGAGACTGTGAGATTGCGATTGTGAGAGACTGAAAGACTGTGAGATTGTGACTGTGAGAGACTGAGAGATTATGACTGTGAGAGACTGAGATTGAGAGATTTGGAGACAGGGAGACTGTGAGATTGCGATTGTGAGAGACTGAAAGACTGTGAGATTGTGACTGTGAGAGACTGAGAGATTGTGATACTGAGAGACTGAGATTGCGACTGTGAGAGACTGAGAAATTGGGAGACTGAGAGACTGTTAGATTGCGACTGTGAGAGACTGAGAGATTGTGACTGTGGGAGACAGAGAAATTGTGAGACTGAGAGACTGTGAGAGACTGCGAGATTGTGAGTCTGAGAGACTGAGAGATTGTGACTGTGAGAGACTGAGATTGAGAGATTGAGAGACCGGGAGACTGCGAGATTGCGATTGTGAGAGACTGAGAGACTGTGAGATTGCAACTGTGAGACACTGCGAGATTGTGAGTCTGTGAGATTGTGACTGTGAGAGACTGAGATTGAGAGATTGAGAAACAGGGAGACTGCAAGATTGCGATTGTGAGAGACTGAGAGACTGTGAGATTGCAACTGTGAGAGACTGCGAGATTGTGAGTCTAAGAGATTGTGAGATTGTGACTGTGAGAGACTGAGATTGAGAGACTGAGAGACAGGGAGACTGTAAGATTGTGATTGTGAGAGACTGAAAGATTGTGAGTCTGAGAGACTGAGAGATTGTGACTGTGAGACTGAGATTGAGAGATTGAAAGACAGGGAGACTGTGAGATTGCGATTGTGAGAGACTGAGAAATTGGGAGACTTAGAAACTGCGAGAGACTGAGAGATTGTGACTGTGAGAGACTCAGAGATAGCGAGACCGAGAGACTGATTGTGGGACTGTGAGATTATGAGACTGAGAGATTGAGGGACTGTAAAACAAATGGAGAGACTGAGACTATGGGATTGTGAGATGGAGACACTGTGAGATTGCGTGACTTAAGATTGCTTTTTTGCCCAAACTTTGTGACCATAGCTAGATAGCTTTTTCTTTGAATGGAGAACGAGTGCCATTTGCAATTGAAGGGAGCCGGGGACGAAGGTGGAGGAGCGAGAAACCGGAACGTTTTAAGAAGGATATTTCCTTCTCCGTAGGTTCGTGGAGGTGCACAGTTGATACCTGATGCCTTGCACGGGCATTCATTGTGCCAAGAAATACCCTCCGTATGTGCATCTAACTGGATTTGCATATCAGAAACGGCACCAATATGGCGCGGAGCGAAAACGTCGGCAGAGGGAACGACAAGAAAGGATTTTTTCACCTGGCCAAAGAGAACCAACTCCCCCACCCCACTTATATTTTGATTTGACTCTCCCCAAATTTGGGGGGTGCCCCATTCTGACCGTCGCGCAATATTCCTTTTTTTTGGTGATATTTATTTACCCGCCCCGCCCCCCCTCACGAAAATCCCTGACAATAGAATTCATTATGATGGAAATATCCTCCCGAGGACTGCGGCTTAATTACCTCCTCATTTGCATTTTTGCATATTAATGACTGCGGTGGCGGCTGCTGCAGTGTCTCCCGCAAGGCGGAGGGAAGTGGGCGGAAGACGGAGAGGAACGAGGGAAGGAAGGAAAAAAGGAGGTGAAGGAGGAAGAAAGGAGGAAGGCCCCTTTGGCGCAGCTCTCCATTTTCTTTCCTCCGACAAACAAAGATGGCGGCGACGAGAGAGGAGTCCATCGCGGCCAGCCGAGCATTGAAGACCGACGGGAACGTACGGTTTTGTTTGTCCCGAAATTTCAACCAAATCGCTATTCTGTACAGAATCATAGACTCACTTCTCAACGTTCGAAATTTCGACCAAATCACCATTCTGTACAGAATCATAGAATCACTTCCCGACGTTCAAAATTTCGACCGAATCGCCATTCTGTACAGAATCATAGAATTACTTCCCAACATTCGAAATTTCGACCGAATCGCCATTCTGTACACAATCATAGAATCACTTCTCGACGTTCGAAATTTCGACCGAATCGCCATTCTGTACACAATCATAGAATCACTTCCTGACGTTCAAAATTTCGACCGAATCGCCATTCTGTACACAATCATAGAATCATTTCACGACGTTCAAAATTTCGACCAAATCGCCATTCTGTACAGAATCATAGACTCACTTCCCTACGTTCGAAATTTCGACCGAATCGCAATTCTGTACACAATCATAGAATCACTTCCCGACGTTCGAAATTTCGACCGAATCGCCATTCTGTACAGAATCATAGAATCACTTCCCGACGTTCGAAATTTCAACCGAATCGCCATTCTGTACACAATCATAGAATCACTTCCCGAAGTTCAAAATTTCGACCGAATCGCCATTCTGTACACAATCATAGACTCACTTCCCGACGTTCGAAATTTCGACTGAATCACCATTCTGTACACAATCATAGAATCACTTTGCTACGTTCGAAATTTCAACCGAATCGCCATTCTGTACACAATCATAGAATTACCAGGTAGAAGCCCTCCCAACAGATGGCCATCCAAAGCTCTTATTTTATCCAATGAGTCTCCATTATCATATAGGATCCCAAGAGTTGGAAGGGCCCTCCAACTCTTCGAAAGCCCGCCCTATATCGGTCTGTATTTGGGACTCAAACGGTCACTCTGTCGAAGTTCAACCCAAAGTCATTGTTTGTGGCCGGCCCTGTCAGAGTGTGTTACTTCCGCTCAATGAAGCCCAACCGCAGCAGGGAGAAATCGGGTGGCAGGAGACCAGATTATAATGTTATTATTGCAATTATTATTATTATTATTATTATTATTATTATTATTATTATTATTATATAATATTATAATTATTATACTACACTATAATATATTATACGTTTTCAACGACTCCATCATTCGGCATCATTTGGACTGGAGGACCTTTGTTGTTGTTGTTATTATTATTATTATTATCATTATTTCAAGGGCCATCATGCCCATTAGACCGTGTGCCCCCCCATGGACTACAACTCCCAGAATCCTCCGCTGGGCAGCGTCCCATATCAAGATTCCTTGACATCCTGAAAGGGGCGTCTCGATGGGACATCTCCCATACCTTTCTGACATTGCACTCGATATAATAATAATACATACATACATACCCTGGCAGAATATGTAAAACAAAATGAAGAACCTGCTTTGATTGAAGTCAAAAACCAGAAACTCCTCAAAGCACAGCAGACAAAAAACCAGTACAAGAAAACCGCACTACAAACTAGAGCAGAATCAGTACAAGAAAACCGCACTACAAACTAGAGCAGAATCAGTACAAGAAAACTGCACTACAAACTAGAGCAGAATCAGTACAAGAAAACCGCACTACAAACTACAGCTGACAGCTGGCACAACAAAACATTGCATGGAAAGTTCCTTGACAAAATTGAAGGAAAAGCTGATAAGGAGAAGACCTGGCTCTGGCTCAGGAATGGGACCCTGAAGAAGGAGACAGAAGGCCTGATCCTTGCAGCCCAGGAGCAAGACATCAGGACAAAGGCCATTCAGGCCAAGATCGAAAAATCAGCTGATGACCCAAAATGCAGACTGTGCAAGGAAACCGACGAAACCATGGATCATATCCTCAGCTGCTGTAAGAAAATTGCACAGACAGACTACAAACAGAGGCACAACTATGTGGCCCAAATGATTCATTGGAACTTATGCCTCAAGTACCACCTCCCAGCAGCAAAGAACTGGTGGGATCACAAACCTGCAAAAGTATTGGAAAACGAACATGCAAAGATACTGTGGGACTTCCGAATCCAGACTGACAAAGTTCTGGAACACAACACACCAGACATCACAGTTGTGGAAAAGAACAAGGTTTGGATCATTGATGTCGCCATCCCAGGTGACAGTCGCATAGATGAAAAACAACAGGAAAAACTCAGCCGCTCTCAAGATTGAACTTCAAAGACTCTGGCAGAAACCAGTGCAGGTGGTCCCGGTGGTGATGGGCACATTGGATGCTGTTCCAAAAGATCTCAGCCAGCATTTGGAAACAACAGGCATTGACAAAATTATGATCTGCCAACTGCAAAAGGCCACCCGACTGTGATCTGCGCGCATCATCCGAAAATACATCACACAGCCCTAGACACTTGGGAAGTGTTCGACTTGTGATTTTGTGAAACAACATCCAGCATATCTATCTTGTTTGATGTGTCATAATAAAATAATAATTATTATTATTATTATTATTATTATTATTATTTTATTTTTATACCCCACCCCATCTCCCCGAAGGGGCCAAACAGGCAATGTAAAAACACGACAATAAAACAAATCAATCAAAAATAAAACATATTTTTAGGCGGCAAGTCACACTCTCTCAGCCTCGGAGGAGAGCCGCCACTCACCCTCTCTGAGCCAAGACTTGACAGAAAGGTGCCTAATAATGCTAAATCCACAATATTAAAATATTCAAAGATTCCCAGTCTCCGAAAGCAGCAATTTCGCTCCTTGAATTCTGATTTTTATTCTATTTTTTAAATAGTCAATCCTGTTGATGGAGTAATATTGGAGGAAGGGCCTTTGGCGCCACCTGCTGGCCATGTAGGGAATGGCAGATTTTTGGAATTCTGAATAAATAAGTTTCAATTTCGAAACTTTTATTTGTTAATAGCTTGCCCAGGTTATTTGAAAAAGTTCGTTTTTTTAAAAAATTCTACACAATGCATAAGGTTGTGGGTGAACTACAACTCACATCATTCCAGGTTAAGCCCCATTATTTAAAAATATTGGATTTCTGAAGATTAAAGACAATATTAGAATACTAATGAATATAATAGAATATTACAAAGTACATAACAAAAAAGAACTGTCCCTATTATTAATAGATGCCGAGAAAGCATTCGATAAACTAAACTGGGATTTCTTATTTTTATTACTTTAAGAATTAGATACTGGGCATAACTTCCAAAACGCAATAAAATCCATCTACACAAATCAAGAAGCTTCGATCATTATTAACGAGTAAACGAACAATTAAAATCAAGAGTGGAATGAGACAGGGCTGCCCACTCTCACTTTTACTATTTACAATGATAATGGAAACTCTCATAAAAGAAATTAAAGATGATAAAAATTTAGAACGATTAAAAATCAGAAATTACAGTTACAAAATCAGGGCGTACGCAGATGATGTTAAATGTATAATAGAAAACCCACTCCAAAATTTAAAAGCACAGATAGAAAAATTCAAAAAATTCGGTAATTTGCCCGGCTTTAAATTAAATAGGGGGAAAACTAAGATAATGACCAAAAACAATAAGACTCTAATAAGGTTTTGACTGAGTGAGTGAAATTCAGAGACTGACCACTAGGTGGCAGTAGATACACAGGAATCAAAGCTCCAATGGCTTCCAATTAGTACATCCAACTATAATTTGGGCTCTCCCCATCCGACAAGATCAGACTAAAATCCGGACTGGATGCCAACCCCTTTGACCACTTGGCTTTCGCTTTGGGAGTTTGCCCTTCCCACCCCTCGTTTCTCTGGGCTCGTGGCCACCGGCTTCCAACTGTAATTTGGGCTCCCCCCATCCGACAAGATCAGACTAAAATCCAGACTGGATGCCAACCCCTTTGACCACTTGGCTTTCGGTCTGGCCGTTTGCCCTTTCCGCCCCTCGTTTCTCTGGGCTCGTGGCCACTGGCTTCCAACTGTAATTTGGGCTCCCCCCATCCAACAAGATCAGACTAAAATCCGGACTGGATGCCAACCTTTTTGACCACTTGGCTTTCGCTTTGGGAGTTTGGCCTTCCCGCCCCTCGTTTCTCTGGGGTCGTGGCCACCGGCTTCCAACTGTAATTTGGGCTCCCCCCATCCGACAAGATCAGACTAAAATCCAGACTGGATGCCAACCCCTTTGACCACTTGGCTTTCGGTCTGGCAGTTTGCCCTTTCCGCCCCTCGTTTCTCTGGGCTCGTGGCCACTGGCTTCCAACTGTAATTTGGGCTCCCCCCATCCAACAAGATCAGACTAAAATCCAGACTGGATGCCAACCTTTTTGACCACTTGGCTTTCGCTTTGGGAGTTTGGCCTTCCCGCCCCTCGTTTCTCTGGGCTCGTGGCCACCGGCTTCCAACTGTAATTTGGGCTCCCCCCATCCGACAAGATCAGACTAAAATCCAGACTGGATGCCAACCCCTTTGACCACTTGGCTTTCGGTCTGGGAGTTTGCCCTTTCCGCCCCTCGTTTCTCTGGGCTCGTGGCCACCGGCTTCCAACTGTAATTTGGGCTCCCCCATCCGACAAGATCAGACTAAAATTCGGACTGGATGCCAACCCCTTTGACCACTTGGCTTTCGCTTTGGGAGTTTGCCCTTCCCGACCCTCGTTTCTCTGGGCTCGTGGCCACCGGCTTTATCTGAAAGGCCACCCGCAGAACCGATCTCCTCCCAAACATCTAATTTTTGCAAACACGGCCACGGTCTGAATGGAAAGGTCCTGCAGGGAGGTCAGGCCGAAAGGTCGGAGGTGGCGACCTCGGGGCGGGAGGTCACCAGATGCCAGCAAATCATTTCAGGTGTCAGGAAGACAAGGAGAACGTGTGTCCATCCTCGTCTTTGTCCCATCAAACCTGGGAGCTTGGAGGGTCCCCAATGGTCATCTCGTCCGACCCACGGACATTTGTTGTTGTTGCTCTTGATCGCTCTCAAGGCAACGTCAACTTATGGCCTTGGAGGGAAAGAAAATGAAGGCATTTTCTTGGAAACAGATGGAAACTCATCCCAACTGTCACTGCCCTCAACCCTGAAGGAGAAAAGAAGAGGTGGGTAAAGCTAAGGAGAACATGAGAAGAAGAGGTGGACATAGCTCTACCATGTCCAGGCCCAGAAAGTCCTCTTGCCAACTGTCACTGCCCATGCTTAGGCTCAGAAGCAAGTGCCACTCAACTGCCACTGCCTTGTTCACAGATGAGGAGAAGAAGAGTTGGATATAGCTCCATCATGCCCAGGCCAAGAAAGTCCTCTTTGCCAACTGTCACTGCCCATGCTAAGGCTCAGAAGCAAGTGGAAGACTCTTCTTTTATCTCAACTGCCACTGCCTTGTTCATAGATGAGAAGAAGAAGAGTTGGACATAGCTCCATCATGCCAGGTCCAGAAAGTCCTCTTGCCAACTGTCATTGTCCATGGCAAGGTCCAGAAGCAGATGGATGGCCCTCTTCTATCCCAACTGCCACTGCCTTGTTCATGGATGGAGAGAAGAAGAGTTGGATAGAGCTCCATTATGCCCAGGCCCAGAAAGTCCTCTTTGCCAACTGTCACTGCCCATGCTTAGGCTCAGAAACAAGTGGAAGACTCTTCCTCCATCTCAACTGCCACTGCCTTGTTCACAGTTGAGGAGAAGAAGAGTTGGATATAGCTCCATCATGCCCAGGCCAAGAAAGTCCTCTTGCCAACTGTCACTGCCCATGCTGAGGCCCAGAAGCAGATGGAAGGCCCTCCTTCTTCCATCCCAACTGCCACTGCCTTGTTCTCAGATGAGGAGAAGAAGAGTTGGACATAGTTCCATCATGCCCAGAAAGTCCTCTTGCCAACTGTCACTGCCCATGCTTAGGCTCAGAAGCAAATGGAAGACTCTTCCTTTATCCCAACTGCCACTGCCTTGTTCATGGATGGAGAGAAGAAGAGTTGGACATAACTCCATCATGCCCAGGTTAAGAAAGTCATCTTTGCCAACTGTCACTGCCCATGCTTAGGCTCAGAAGCAAGTGGAAGACTCTTCCTTTATCTCAACTGCCACTGCCTTGTTCTCAGATGAGAAGAAGAAGAGTTGGACATACCTCCATCATGCCCAGGCCAAGAAAGTCCTCTTGCCAACTGTCACTACCCATGGCGAGGTCCAGAAGTAGATGGAAGGCCCTCTTCTATCTCAACTGCCACTGCCTTGTTCATGGATGGAGAGAAGAAGAGTTGGACATAGCTCCATCATGCCCAGGTTAAGAAAGTCATCTTGCGAACTGTCACTGCCCATGGCAAGGTCCAGAAGTAGATGGAAGGCCCTTCTTCCATCCCAACTGCCACTGCCGTGTTCATGGATGGAGAGAAGAAGAGTTGGACATAGCTCCATCATGCCCAGGACCAGAAAGTCCTCTTTGACAACTGTCACTGCCCATGCGCAGGACCAGAAGCAGATGGAAGGCCCTTCCTCCATCCCAACTGCCACTGCTTTGTTCATGAATGGAGAGAAGAGTTGGACATAGCTCCATCATGCCCAGAAAGTCCTCTTTGCCAACTGTCACTGCCCATGCTTAGGCTCAGAAGCAAGTGGAAGACCCTTCCTTTATCTCAACTGCCACTGCCTTGTTCACAGATGAGAAGATGAGTTGGATCCATCATGCCCAGGCCAAGAAAGTCCTCTTGCCAACTGTCACTACCCATGGCGAGGTCCAGAAGTAGATGGAAGGCCCTCTTCTATCTCAACTGCCACTGCCTTGTTCATGGATGGAGAGAAGAAGAGTTGGACATAGCTCCATCATGCCCAGGCCAAGAAAGTCCTCTTGCCAACTGTCACTGCCCATGGCAAGGTCCAGAAGTAGATGGAAGGCCCTTCTTCCATCCCAACTGCCACTGCCTTGTTCATGGATGGAGAGAAGAAGAGTTGGACATAGCTCCATCATGCCCAGGACCAGAAAGTCCTCTTTGACAACTGTCACTGCCCATGCCCAGGTCCAGAAGCAGATGGAAGGCCCTTCCTCCATCCCAACTGCCACTGCCTTGTTCATGGATGGAGAGAAGAGTTGGACATAGCTCCATCATGCCCAGAAAGTCCTCTTTGCCAACTGTCACTGCCCATGCTTAGGCTCGGAAGCAAGTGGAAGACTCTTCCTTTATCTCAACTGCCACTGCCTTGTTCACAGATGAGAAGAGTTGGATCCATCATGCCCAGGCCAAGAAAGTCCTCTTTGCCAACTGTCACTGCCCATGCTTAGGCTCAGAAGCAAGTGGAAGACTCTTCCTTTATCTCAACTGCCACTGCCTTGTTCACAGATGAGGAGAAGAAGAGTTGGACATAGCTCCGTCATGCCCAGGTTAAGAAAGTCCTCTTGCCAACTGTCACTACCCATGGCGAGATCCAGAAGTAGATGGAAGGCCCTCTTCTATCCCAACTGCCACTGTCTTGTTCATGGATGGAGAGAAGAGATAGACAAAGCTCTATTATGCCTAGGCTTAGAAGAAGAAGAGTCATCGCTTCAGTCCAACTGTCACTGCCCTTGCCTCAGAGGAGAAGAAGAAAATGAGACATGTGTCCATCATGCCAGGGTACGGAAGCAGATGAAGACCCTTCTTCTCTCCACCCCAACCACCACTTTCCTACTCCCAGCTCCATCATACCTAGGCCCAGAACCAGATGGAGTTTCCCTGTCCATTCCAACTGCCATTGCCCTGCTCCTCGCTCTTCTTTTTTTTTGCCCAGTTTGGAGTGGGTACAGTTGCGTCCAACACGATTGGGGGGGGTTGCCTTGGCAACGAGAGCTGGTCAGCATCTTAGTGACCTCGGAGACCCCGAAGAGACCTTTTCTCTGCCAGGGTCAGAAAGGTCAATTGATCGCATTCAAATGAAAAAGGTCACTGTAGAACGGGGATCGATAAGCTGTTTTTGAGCGTGGAAGGTGGGAAAGACGGATGGAGAGTGGGGAAAGGAAAGAGGGAGGGAGGAAGGAGAACATACTGACCCCAACCAATGACAGATTCCAACAAACTTGGCACACAGACCCCCCCATGACCAACAGAAAATACTCAAGGGTTTTGGGCAAGATCGTCCCTAGAATCGGGTAGATCCAAACAGGTTTTATTATACGGAATATCAGAATCTTCTCTGTAGCCCATTTATATAGGGGCTCTCACATACCAGAGGGTAATTGAGGTTTTGTGGCTGGCCAGTTTTATGGCTGGCATCTGTTCTTTGTCAGCGCTTGCTCTGTGTCCGGAGATGTCATAAGATCGGAGATCATGACAATCTGGGACTTATAGTTCACCCACATCCAGAGAGCATTCTGACCCCCAACCAATGACGGATCCCGACCAAACACAGACCCAACGTACTGGTGGGGAATGAAGGGGATTGATCTCAGAAGTTATAGTTCACCCACATCCACAGAGCACTGTGCACCCAACTGATGATGGATCTTGACCAAATTTGGCACTGAGACCCACCACGACCAACGTGAAATCCTCAAGAGGTTTGTAATAGGACTATTTATAACAATGTCTACTTCTAATCCTTATCATTACAGAATCCCTAACCCGGCCATAGTTAGCAGCCTATCTGGACCATCCATCGATACCAGTGATTCCCACAGTGGGTGCTACCGCCCCCTGGTGGGTGCTGCAGCAATTCAGGGGGGCGGTGATGGCACCTATTAGGGGAGGGGCAGGGTCTCTTCCCAAGTGCCGGAAACAGGGCTGAGGACCTGAGACGCCTGTTAGGAACAGGGGGCGGAGCTAGAGGAGTGGGTGTGGCTTCTTCCCAAGAGCACGAGATAGGGCTGAAAATCTATACCTCTCCTGAGGTGCTTGTTGGGACACACAGGGCGGAGCTACGGAAGGGGGAGGGGCCTCCTTCCAAGAGACTGAGACAGGGCTGAGCCTCTACATCTCTCCTCAGAGGCCTTTTAGGACTAAAGGGCAGGGCTAGGGGCGGGGCCTCTTCCCAAGAGCGTGAGATAGAGCTGAGCCTCTATATCTCTCCTGAGAGGCCTTTTAGGACTAAAGGGCAGGGCTAGGGGTGGGGGCGGGGCCTCTTCCTAAGAGCACGAGACAGGGCTGAGCCTCTACATCTCTCCTGAGAGGCCTTTTAGGACTAAAGGGCAGGGCTAGGGGTGGGGCCTCTTCCCAAGAGCGTGAGATAGGGCTGAGCCTCTATATCTCTCCTGAGAGGCCTTTTAGGACTAAAGGGCAGGGCTAGGGGCGGGGCCTCTTCCCAAGAGCGTGAGACAGGGCTGAGCCTCTATATCTCTCCTGAGAGGCCTTTTAGGACTAAAGGGCAGGGCTAGGGGTGGGGCCTCTTCCCAAGAGCGTGAGACAGGGCTGAGCCTCTATATCTCTCCTGAGAGGCCTTTTAGGACTAAAGGGCAGGGCTAGGGGCGGGGGCGCTTGTTGGGACACAGAGGGTGGAGCTAGGGAAGGGGGTGGGGCCTCCTTCCAAAAGCCTGAGACAGGGCTGAGCCTCTATATTTCTTCTGAGAGGCCTTTTAGGACGAAAGGGCGGGGCTATACCTCCCCTGAGGCGCTTGTTAGAAACACGGGGGCGGGGTATAGAGGTTCAGCCCCGTCAGGCACTTGGGAAGAGGCCCCGCCCCTCCCCTAGCCCCACCCCCTGTGTCCTGGCAGGCGCCGCAGGACAGGGATAGAAGCTCAGCCCTGCCTCAGAGCTCGTAACTCCGCCCATCCCAGTCCTGGCCACTCATTTGTGGCTCCGCCCACCTCCCCTCACAGCCCGGCATGTTGGACTAGGGGAGAGACTCAGCCCCGCCCTCTTGAGCAGGAGCCACGCCCCCCAAGCCAGGGCCACTGAGTAATATTTTTTCTGGAAAGGCGGCGTTAGGCCAAATGAGTTTGGGAACCACTGATCTATACATTTGCATAGTTATGAAATATAGGTCCAAATAAGAACAATAATCGTAATAATTCCCGTGTCCCGTCCCTTTCTGGGATGCTCTTCGGGGCCCGTTTTCTCCCCGACCCGGTCGACCCCCCGACGGATTCCTTGCCTTGCCTCATGCGCTATTTCTCGGCCATCGATTTTCCTCGAGTAAATGAGTTTGTATGGATCCTTCAGCGGGGAGGCGAGGCTGTCCGTTGGGCAGCGTGGAGAGCACAGAGAAAGAGAGGGAGCGGAAAAAGGGGGAGTGGGGGCGGTGGCGGTGGGATGAGCAGGAAGGAGGGAGGGAGGAAGAGAGAGGGAGGGAGGGAGGGGGGGACATGTGGGAGATCAATTGGAAGGGTGTGAAGTGAATTAATGGATGGCTCTCGGAAGGTGAGAAAAAGAGACGAGAGGCTCCGCTCTCCTCTCCACTTCTAATCCGGGCTGAAGGACTACGGAGGAGGAAGTTTAGGCTGGAGTATGGAGGCTGACCTAAGACTTGGGTTAGGCTGACCTAACGTTTAGGTTGGAGTCTAGAAGATGGTTAAGCTTAGGATGGAGTTTGGAGACTGATCTAAGGCCGACCTAACGTTTAAGTTGGAGTTTGGAAGATGGTCAAGTTTAGATTGGAGTCTGGAAGATGGTCAAGTTTAGGATGGAGTTTGGAGGCTGATCTAAGGCTTCAGTTAGGTCGGCCTAAGGTTTAGGTTGTAGTTTGGAAGATGGTCAAGTTTAGGTTGGACTTTGGAGGGTGACCTAAGGCCTCAGTTAGGCCGACCTAACGTTTAGGTTGGAGTTTGGAAGGTGATTAAGCTTAGGATGGAGTTTGGAGACTGATCTAAGGCTTCAGTCAGGCCGACTTAAGGTTTAGGTTGGAGTTTGGAAGATGGTTAAGTTTAGGCTGGAAGATGGTTAAGTTTAGCACATCCTAACTGGTTTCTGCCAGAGTCTTTGAAGTTCAATCTTGAGGTCCTGATAGCGGCTGAGTTTTTCCTGTTGTTTTTCATCAATGTGACTGTCAACTGGGATGGCAACATCCATGATCCAAACCTTTTTCTTTTCCACAACTGTGATGTCTGGTGTGTTGTGTTCCAGAACTTTGTCAGTCTGGATTTGGAAGTCTCACAGTATCTTTGCATGCTCATTTTCCAATACTTTTGCAGGTTTGTGATCCCACCAGTTCTTTGCTGCTGGGAGGTGGTACTTGAGGCATAAGTTCCAATGAATCATTTGGGCCACAGAGTTGTGCCTCTGTTTGTAGTCTGTCTGTGCGACTTTCTTACAGCAGCTGAGGATATGATCCATGGTTTCGTCGGTTTCCTTGCACAGTCTGCATTTTGGGTCATCAGCTGATTTTTCGATCTTGGCCTGAATTGCCTTTGTTCTGATGTCTTGCTCCTGGGCTGCAAGGATCAGGCCTTCTGTCTCCTTCTTCAGGGTCCCATTCGTGAGCCAGAGCCAGGTCTTCTCCTTATCAGCTTTTCCTTCAATTTTGTCAAGGAACTTTCCATGCAATGTTTTGTTGTGCCAGCTGTCAGCTCTAGTTTGTAGTGCGGTTTTCTTATACTGATTCTGCTCTAGTTTGTAGTGCGGTTTTCTTGTACTGGTTTTTTGTCTGCTGTGCTTTGAGGAGTTTCTGATTTTTGACTTCAATCAAAGCAGGTTCTTGACTTTGCTTTACATATTCTGCCAGGGCATGTTCTTCTTCTTTGACTGCTTGTTTGACTTGTAAGAGTCCTCTGCCCCCTGATCTTCTAGGCAGATATAGCCGGTCAACATCACTGCGAGGGTGCGGTGAGTGATGAATGGTCATGAGTTTTCTTGTTTTTCTGTCCAAATTGTCCAGTTCCATCTGTGTCCAGTTTATGATGCCAGCGGTATATCTTATGACAGGTATGGCCCAGGAGTTTATGGCCTTGATGGTGTTGCCTCCATTGAGCTTGCTTTTGAAAAATTTTCTGACCCTTTGTGTGTATTCTTTGCTGACCACAGTTTTCACATCTTCATGCTTGATGTTGTCCAGCTGTAATATGCCCAGATATTTATAGGCCTCTGGCTGGTGACACTTTATTGTTTGGCCATTGGGCATATTTATGCCCTCACTTTCAATGATTTTTCCCTTCTTCAATGCCACTGTCGAACATTTGTCCAAACCAAACTCCATGTTTATATCAGTGCTAAAAATTCGGACAGTGTTGGTCAGAGATTGGATTTCAGTTTCCGTTTTCCCATATAGCTTCAGGTCATCCATGTACATCAAATGTGAAATTTTGTGAGAATTCTTAGATGTTTGATAGCCGAGATTTGTTTTTTGTAAGATTGTTGACAGAGGGATCATGGCAATAATGAAAAGCAGAGGGGACAATGAGTCTCCCTGGAAAATTCCTCTTCTGATGTTGACAAGCTTTCATTTCCAACAAACAGTTCAGTTTTCCAGTGCTCCATCATGTTTTCAATGAAGGTGCCAACGTTTTTACCAATCCCGATGGCGTCCAGGCACTTGATGATCCAGCTGTGTGGGAGTGAGTCAAAGGCCTTTTTGTAGTCAATCCACGTCATGTGAAGATTAGCTTTTCGGCTCTTACAGTTCTCCAGAATCATTTTGTTGATCAATAACTGGTCTTTTGTGCCCCTGCTTTTCCGTTTGTTGCCTTTCTGTTCATCTGGCAAGATGTTTTTTTCTTCAAGATGATGATGATGATGATGATGATGATTATTATTATTATCAGTTAGACTGACCTTAGGATTAAACTAGAGATTGGAGGGGGACCTAAGGCTTTGGTTACACTAACCTAAGATTTAAACTGGAGTTTGGGAGGTGATTGAAAGTAGGAACTTGGGAGACTTCAGTTAGGCTAGTTTAGAGTTTGGACACTTCATTTAGTGTGTGCGTCCGCATTGTGGAACTAACACAGTTTGACCCCACTCAAAGTGCTGTGGCTTCAGGCTCCGGAGTCCTGGGAGTTGTAGTTTCCTCAAGGTGCAAATCGAGCGCCGAGCCATGGTGTCGAACTGCATCGATTCTACAATGCGGATGCAGCCCTGCCGGCCGAGACGAGCTTTTCCTTTAAGAGAAATTTATCTTTCTTTTCTTTCCCTCCCTCGGCCCTGGCCTGCTGAGTTATTGATCGGCACTATGGTAACGTATATTAGATTATGTATAGCTGGAAATGTGGGAAGGCGGGAGTCCGGTTTGGGAAGGCGGAGGGCGCTTCTTGGAAACGGGTCCCAGGTTGGAAAGGGCTTGCAGACGGACATTTGGGTGGGTCAGATATGGGAGTTCTATGTGTCAAGTTTGGTCCAGGTCCACCATCGGTGGAGGTCACAGTTTCCCTAGTTGTGGGTGAACTACAACTCCCAGAAAGGAAGGTCACTTCCCTCTAAACCCCTCCAGAAATCAAATTTCGGCAGATCAGGTATATGTGCCAAGTTCGGTCCAGATGCATCGGTGTTTGGCTTCACAGTGCTCTCTGGATGTAGGCGAACTACAACTCCTCTAAATCAAATATAATTTTTTCCATGTTTTTGAGAAACTGCAAGTCGCTTCTGGTGTGAGATAATTGGCAGTTTGCAAGGACGTTGCCCAGGGGTCACCGGGTGTTTTGTGGGAGGATTCTCTCATGTTACCGGATGGGAAGCTGGTGCTGACAGGTGGGAGCTTACCCTGCTCCTTGTATTCGAATTGCCAACCTTTCGGCTAGCAGTCCTGCCGGCACAAGGGTTTAACCCACTGTGCCACTGGGGCTATGTATCATATATACAGTAGAGTCTCACTTATCCAAGCCTCGCTTATCCAAGTTTCTGGATTATCCAAGCCATTTTTGTAGTCAATGTTTTCAATATATTGTGATATTTTGGTGCTAAATTTGTAAATACAGTAATTACAACATAACATTACTGAATATTGAACTGCTTTTTCTGTCAAATTTGTTGTATAACATGATGTTTTGGTGCTTAATTTGTAAAATCATAACCTAATTTGATGTTTAATAGGCTTTTCCTTAATCCCTCCTTATTATCCAAGATATTCACTTATCCAACGTTCTGCCGGCCTGTTTATGTTGGATAAGTGAGACTCTACTGTATATGTATTGTACGTTTGTAGGACTGAGTAAACAACAAAACCACTGAACCAAATCACACCAAATTTGGCCACAAAAGATACAGTCATCCAATCTATGTCTTTTAAACAAAGAAACCTGGAAAATAAAGTCCAAACTAGAGAACGAGGAAGAGCCGTTTTCAGCCCTGGTTGCTGGTCAGAAGGGTAGGCCATGCCCCCTTGAGGCCCTGCCCACTTCGTCTCCTAGTAACCCCCTCAGCCACAACGGCACCGGGGTACAGCCAGGGTTCAGGTTTATGAGGCTGCAAGACTATTCACTGCTATTCCACCTGGCCAACAAAGCATTCCCATAAGCCACAGCAATGTGTGGCAGGGCACAGCTAGTGAAAGACATTGGGTGGCTCTACGTTGTCGAATGAATGAAGTTTGAGCCCACCTGAACTGCCATGCCCCCTGTGTCTTGGCAGGCGCCACAGGACAGAGATAGAAGGTCAGCCCTGTCTCAGAGCTTGTAACTCTCCCCATCCTAGTCCTATTGGTGGCCCCACCCACCTTCCCTCGCAGCCCTGCATCTTGGACTAGGGGAGAGGCTCAGCTCCGCCCTCTGGAGCAGGAGCCACGCCCACCCCTCTGAGCCACACCCACCTTTCAAGGGGGCGCTGGGAAGTATTTTTTCTGGAAAGGAGGCAGTAGGCCAAATTAGCTCTACGTTGTCGAACAAATGAAGTTTGAGCTTGCCTGAACTGCCACTGTTCCATCCTGGGAGTTGTAGTTTGCATTATTTTCCCTGCCGGAAAATTGGTAGTGATACCCCGCTCGACCTGAAGAGGGCGCCAAAGGGATGTGGCTCCTAGTGTCCCCCCCTTATTTGTCTCCCCTCGGTCCCAATTGTCCTGATACAAAGTAGGACCCATTGAATCACGGGCCCAGATTGAGTTCCGATATTTGGGAAGGAGCCTTTGGAGGAAGACCCCGGACTCTTCTCAGTCTCTGACCTTGAGGACAACGGGGGGGATATCTGCCTCTCGCTCGATGACGCCCTTCCGATGATGGAAAAAAAATCGGATCAATACCAGGGAGAGGAAGGGAAAACGGCGCCTCGGTTTTCAGATTTCTATTTGAAGAAAGATACGTATATCTTTGTCCAAATTCCCGACGAGCGGGAGTCGAAAGACAACATTAAAATATGTCCTATTCCTTGTCATTCCCATTCTGTGTCTCATGAGGAAAGACTTGAAGGAGAGTTAAAAAAAAAAAAGAGGAGAAAGCGAACGATTGACATCCTATTTTCCTTCCTTTGTGTGTGTATGTTTGTGCGTAATAGCGCAATTGCGCACAGCCAGCGACGGGGCCCAGAGACAAAAGGCTCTGAACCGTGCATCGAGCCGAAGATATTTGGAAGCAATTATCGGCAATTGGCCGCTTGCTAAAGGCAGCAACGGACCCCCGTCTCCCCCACCGTCCTCCTTGAACGCGACATAAAAATGTATCGATCGCGGCTCGGAGGTTGGAAGGAGGAAATTGAGGGGGGTGGCGAGAAACCATGGCAACGGGCGGGGACGGGGGGCAGACCCCGACATTCGTCGCGTTTTTCAGTGGAAACGGGGGTCTTGCAGCTCTGCTTCTCCAGGAACCAATCTTCCACCGAAGACACACCAAAGCAGGCTCACCAGAACAGCGGGTCACACTCGCAGCTCCAACTTTTTCCTCACTCCAAACTCCAGTCCAGTCTAGGCTCTGGCCAGTCTAGGAATTGGGATCTGGGCCCATAACCAATTTTGCAGCGCAGCAGCAGTTGGATGGAGTCAGTGAAACGCAGAACGAAGTGACACTCAGAGACGTTAGTAAAACTATATACAAAGTTTTACTGACTTCAGTAATAATCAAGACAAACAGACGAACACAGAACTTGACTTTCACTCTAGGCAGACAGAACTCAACTCAACTCAGAACTGAACACTTGTGTCTGGACACTCCCCAGCTCCAGTCACAACTCAAGGACACCACAGCTTCTTAGCAATTCACTCTTTCCAGACTATGTTACACTCTGGATGATGCAATCAGTATGCAATACAGGCAAGACACAAATTTCATTTAAACACTACCAATACACAAATCCCACATTAACATTTTCAACAATGTTGCAGGGATGAAACAAGCCCAGGGGAAACCCAGGAGGCCATATTTGCAATGAAACCCGAGTCCGTGGGGTGGTCACTCCAGTCCGGGTTTTAATACAACGAGCTGTCCAAGGAGCGCGCTTTCTAGGCTAATTCAGCACCTTGAACAGCGACACCAAAGACATCGTTCCGGCTTATTTTGGCCTGAAAAGAATCCCTAGAAACCAGGAGACCGTGTTTCCAACGAAACCCGAGTCGGTGGGGTGGTCACTCCAGTCCGGGTTTTAATACAAGGAGCTGTTCAAGGAGCTCGTTTTCTGTTAATGTGGGATTTGTGTACTGATAGTGTTCAAATGCGATTTGTGCCATGCTTGTATTGCAACTGATTGCATCATCCAGAATGTACCATAGTGTGGAAAGAGTTAATTGCCAAGAAGTTATGATGACCTAGTTGTGTGGCTGGAACTAGGGAGTATCCAGACACAAGTATTTGTGCATAATGATTGCTTCAGTTCAGTTCAGTTCAGTTCTGTCTGCCTAGAGTTCGAGTCAGGTTCTGTTCGTCTGTCGTCTGTAAATCTGTTTGTGTTGATTATTGCTGCATACAGTAAAACTTTGTAAATAGTTTTACCAGCGTCTCTGAGTGTCTCTTCGTTCTGCGTTCCAATGCTTCCATCCAACTACTGCTGTGCTGCAAATACTCTGACACTTTCTAGGCTAATTCCATACCTTGGACAGCAACACACAAACATATCCTTCCAGCTTATTTTGGCCTGAAAAGAATCCCTAGAAACCAGGCCATGTTTGTAACGATACCCAAGTCGGTGGGGTGGTCACTCCAGTCCGGGTTCTAATACAAGGAGCTGTTCAAGGAGCTTGCTTTCTAGGCTAATTCCATACCTTGGACAGCAACACACAAACATCTCCTTCCAGCTTATTTTGGCCTGAAAAGAATCCCCAGAAACCAGGAGGCCATGTTTGCAACGAAACCCGAGTCGGTGGGATGGTTACTCCAGTCCGGGTTTTAATACAAGGAGCTGTCCAAGGAGCTCGCTTTCTAGGCTAATTCAGCACCTTGGACAGTGACAGTATTATTATTATTATTATTTTATTGTATGACACAGCAAACAAGATAGATATGCTGGATTTCATATCACAAAATCACAAGTTGAACACTTCCCAAGTGTCTAGGACTGTGTGATGTATTTTCGGATGATGCGCGCAGATCCCAGCAGGGTGGCCTTTTGCAGTTGGCAGATCGTGATTTTGTCAGTGTCTGTCATTTCCAAATGCTGGCTGAGATCTTTTGGCACGGCACCCAATGTGCCGATCACCACCTGCACTGGTTTCTGCCAGAGTCTTTGAAGTTCAGTCTTCAGGTCCTGATAGCGGTTGAGTTTTTCTGTTGTTTTCCATCAATGTGACTGTCACCTGGGATGGCAACATCAATGATCCAAACCTTTTTCTTTTCCACAACTGTGATGTCTGGTGTGTTGTGTTCCAGAACTTTGTCAGTCTGGATCCGGAAGTCCCACAGTATCTTTGTGTGCTCATTTTCCAATACTTTTGCAGGTTTGTGATCCCACCAGTTCTTTGCTGCTGGGAGGTGGTACTTGAGGCATAAGTTCCAATGAATCATTTGGGCCACATAGTTGTGCCTCTGTTTGTAGTCTGTCTGTGCGACTTTCTTACAGCAGCTGAGGATATGATCCATGGTTTCGTCGGTTTCCTTGCACAGTCTGCATTTTGGGTCATCAGCTGATTTTTCGATCTTGGCCTTAATTGCCTTTGTCCTGATGTCTTGCTCCTGGGCTGCAAGGATCAGGCCTTCTGTCTCCTTCTTCAGGGTCCCATTCGTGAGCCAGAGCCAGGTCTTCTCCTTATCAGCTTTTCCTTCAATTTTGTCAAGGAACTTTCCATTTTTTGTTTTGTTGTGCCAGCTGTCAGCTGTAGTTTGTAGTGCGGTTTTCTTGTACTGATTCTGCTCTAGTTTGTAGTGCCGTTTTCTTGTACTGATTCTGCTCTAGTTTGTAGTGCAGTTTTCTTGTACTGATTCTGCTCTAGTTTGTAGTGCGGTTTTCTTGTACTGGTTTTTTGTCTGCTGTGCTTTGAGAAATTTCTGATTTTTGACTTCAATCAAAGCAGGTTCTTCACTTTGCTTTACATATTCTGCCAGGGCATGTTCTTCTTCTTTGACTGCTTGTTTTATTATTATTATTAGTCTTAAAAAAAGAGCTGAAAAACTAGGCTTATACTTGAGTATATACAGTATGTTGGAAGGTCGGAAGCCACCTTCTTTTTCTGTTCTTTCCTTCTCCTTTTCTGACGTTCATTCTACAGTATTTGGCATCTGTATCTTTCCTTTGCCTCTCGTCTTGCAAAATAATATTACGCAAAATATTTCGCACACCTAGAGTGGCTTTCCTGCCCTATGGATAGGGGAACTCGATGCCGGATTTTGGTTATCGGGTGGAAGACGGGGAGGAGAGGAAGGAATCCCAAAGGTGGTCTTGAAAGACGAATGCAGAGCGAGGGAGAGAAAGAGCGAGGAGAACGAGTCTCTCCCCCTTTCTTTCTCTCTCTCTGTGTCTCAAACGCCTCCTTCATGCGGCTAGGAAACGATCTTCCATCAAGAGCAAGCGGTCGATTCCCCTCCTTTGCGCTGGGACTCCTCCGGATCTATTTAAAGGATCTGTCTGACCGGCTCTGAAAAGGCAGACACTCCTCGCAAAAACACACCTCTCTCCCCATCGGATTCTTGCCGGCCATCGATCCCACCCTTTCCCAAGCATTGATACACAGAGAGGATGTTCTTCCAATGCGAATTTGGCCCCGACTGCTGCTTCCCATGTCGGCGGGACGGTAAAGCCAGGTCCGGGTTTTGGATTGCTTTGGATGTGCTCTCCAAGGTGCTGAATTCTGGTTCGATTCAGCTCCTTTAAAGCCCAAGTTTACTCCAACAATACATTCACTTCCTCACTGATAGACATGGCCAGCTTTGGATACTGGTGGGGTCGGGGGGATTTGACCCAGGCCACATCTTTATGCAATTCTAATGGGACCAAACAATGCGTAAATAATAATATATATTTTGTCGTGTCAGGAGCAACCAGAGTTGCTTCTGGAGTGAGAGAATTGGCCGTCTGCAATAATAATAATAATAATAATAATAATAATAATAATAATAATAATATGTAAAGCAAAGTGAAGAACCTGCTTTGAATGAAGTCAAAAATCAGAAACTCCTCAAAGCACAGCAGACAAAACACCAGTACAAGAAAACCGCACTACAAACTAGAGCTGACAACTGGCACAACAAAGCATTGCATGGAAAGTTCCTTGACAAAATTGAAGGAAAAGCTGATAAGGAGAAGACCTGGCTCTGGCTCACAAATGGGACCCTGAAGAAGGAGACAGAAGGCCTGATCCTTGCAGCCCAGGAGCAAGACATCAGGACAAAGGCAATCAAGGACAAGATCGAAAAATCAGCTAATGACCCAAAATGCAGACTGTGCAAGGAAACCGACGAAACCATGGATCATATCCTCAGCTGCTGTAAGAAAATTGCACAGACAGACTACAAACAGAGGCACAATTATGTGGCCCAAATGATCCATTGGAACTTATGCCTCAAGTACCACCTCCCAGCAGTAAAGAACTGGTGGGATCACAAACCTGCAAAAGTATTGGAAAATGAGCACGCAAAGATACTGTGGAACTTCCAAATCCAGATTGACAAAGTTCTGGAACACAACACACCAGACATCACAGTTGTGGAAAAGAAAAAGGTTTGGATCATTGATGTCGCCATCCCAGGTGACAGTCGCATTGACGAAAAACAACAGGAAAAACTCAGCCGCTATCAGGACCTCAAGATTGAACTGCAAAGATTCTGGTAGAAACCAGTACAGGTGGTGCCGGTGGTGATGGGCACATTGGGTGCCGTGCCAAAAGATCTCAGCCGGCATTTGGAAACAATAGACATTGACAAAATCACAATCTGCCAACTGCAAAAGGCCACCCTACTGGGATCTGCATGCATTATCCGAAAATACATCACACAGTCCTAGACACTTGGGAAGTGTTCGACTTGTGATTTTGTGATATGAAATCCAGCATATCTATTTTGTTTGCTGTGTCATACAATAAAATAATAATAATAAATTACACAGTATAATAATATAATACATCACACAGTTCTAGACACTTCGGAAGTGTTCAACTTGTGATTTTGTGATACAAAATCCAGCATATTGATCTCGTTTGCTGTGTCATACTCTGTCTTTGTGTCAATATTATTATTATTATTATTATTATTATTATTATTATTTTATGATTTTATTATTTATTATTTTATTTTATTATGACACAACAAACAAGATAGATATGCTGGATTTCATATCACAAAATCAC
>NW_026943818.1:34537320-34594820 GCF_035594765.1 Anolis carolinensis | reverse complement strand
TCTAGGATTCCACAATTCCATGATCCTGTTTCCATAATCTCATGACCCTATGATTGCACGATCCCATGATCCTATGATTCCACGATCCTATGATTCCACGATCCCATGATCCTATGATTCTAGGATTCCATATTCCATTATCCCATGATTCTTTGATTCTATGATTCCAGATCCCATGATTTTCTGATTCAATAATTCCGTATTCCAGTTTCCATGATTCCACAATCCTATGATTCTATGATTCCATCATTCCGTCATTCTACGATTTTACGATTCTACAATTCCACGAGTCTCTGATTCCGCGATTCCATAATTATACGATTCTACAATCCCACGAGTCTCTGATTCCGCGATTCCATAATTACACGATTCTACAATCCCACGAGTCTCTGATTCCGCGATTCCATAATTACACGATTCTACAATCCCACGAGTCTCTGATTCCGCGATTCCATAATTATACGATTCTACAATCCCACGAGTCTCTGATTCCGCGATTCCATAATTACACGATTCTACAATCCCACGAGTCTCTGATTCCGCGATTCCATAATTATACGATTCTACAATCCCACGAGTCTCTGATTCCGCGATTCCATAATTATACGATTCTACAATCCCACGAGTCTCTGATTCCGCGATTCCATAATTATACGATTCTACAATCCCACGAGTCTCTGATTCCGCGATTCCATAATTATACGATTCTACAATCCCACGAGTCTCTGATTCCGCGATTCCATAATTATACGATTCTACAATCCCACGAGTCTCTGATTCCGCGATTCCATAATTATACGATTCTACAATCCCACGAGTCTCTGATTCCGCGATTCCATAATTATACGATTCTACAATCCCACGAGTCTCTGATTCCGTGATTCCATAATTATACGATTCTACAACCCCACGAGTCTCTGATTCCGCGATTCCATAATTATACGATTCTACAACCCCACGAGTCTCTGATTCCGCGATTCCATAATTATACGATTCTACAATCCCACGAGTCTCTGATTCCGTGATTCCATAATTATACGATTCTACAACCCCACGAGTCTCTGATTCCGTGATTCCATAATTATACGATTCTACAATCCCACGAGTCTC
The DNA here is from genome assembly GCF_035594765.1 of Anolis carolinensis. Classification (NCBI taxonomy): domain Eukaryota; kingdom Metazoa; phylum Chordata; class Lepidosauria; order Squamata; family Anolidae; genus Anolis; species Anolis carolinensis. The sequence continues at coordinate 34,593,710 of NW_026943818.1, read as the reverse complement.
TGATTCCGCGATTCCATAATTATACGATCCTACAATTCTATGATTCGAACCCCTGTCTTCCAGAATCCTATTCCAACACTTCTTCTGACATTTTTAATTTCAACGCCGCAAAGCGGGGCTCTGGAATTTACTCGTCTGCCTTTGCGGCTGAGAAAAACATCACGGGATTTGGACTCTTTGGTCCCACGACGGGGTTAAATGGATGTTTTGGTGCCGAAATGCAAACCCGGCGGCTTTGTGGCTGGGCCTGAAAACGGCCGCGACGCTTTCCTGGAGCCCCGGAGGGAGGCGAACGGTGGATTTGCTTTCCTCCGAAAGCGGCCCCGGCTCCTTGTCTAATGGAATCCGCCGTTGAAGTAATTAAGCCCGGGCTACTGCTAACCATAATGTGATGTATATATGCCTTTAACTAATCATTTATTAGACCCGTTGATGGTTTGTCAATATTAATTCATTTATTTAAACAACTCGGAGCTGTAATGAAGATGTTTGCTTTACCATGATGGCGGGATGGGGGTGGGATGGCAGAGGGGGAAGGATCCATGCCGGACAAGGCTGAAATCCAGCATTTCCTTTTCTAGGAATATTCTCCCCCTATTTTGGAGCTTTCTAGGCTGGACTACTGCAACATGCTCTACATAGGGCAGCCCTTGAAGACAGTCTAGATGCACCTTGGAGAGCTCTGTTGTATCTAGGTCAATCGTTCCCAAACTTATTTGGCCTGCCGCCCCCTTTCCAGAAAAAGTATTACTCAGCTCCCTCTGGAAAGGGGGCGTGGCTTAGAGGGGTGGGCGTGGCTCCTGCTCAAGAGGGCGGGGCTGAGCCTCTCCCCTAGTCCAAGGGAGAGGTGGGCAGGGTCACAAATGAGAGACTAGGACTGGGATGGGCGAAATTACGAGCTCTGAGGCAGGGCTGAGCTTCTATCCCTGTCCTGCAGCACCTGCCAGGACACAGGGGGCGGGGCTAGAGGAGGAGGCGAGGCCTCTTCCCAAGTACCTGACAGGGCTAGACCTCTATACCCCGCCCCCATGTTCTAACAAGCGTCTCAAGGAAGGTATAGCCCCGCCTTTTAGTCTTAAAAGGCCTCTCAGAAGAGGTATAGAGGCTCAGCCCTGTCTCAAGCTGTTGGAAGGAGGCCCCGCCCCCACTCCTAGCCCTGCCCTTTAGTCCTAAAAGGCCTCTCAGGAGAGATATAGAGGCTCAGCCCTGTCTCAGGCTCTTGGAAGGAGGCCCCGCCCCCACTCCTAGCCCCGCCCTTTAGTCCTAAAAGGCCTCTCAGGAGAGATATAGAGGCTCAGCCCTATCTCAGGCTGTTGGAAGGAGGCCCCACCCCCACTCCTAGCCCCGCCCTTTAGTCCTAAAAGGCCTCTCAGGAGAGGTATAGAGGCTCAGCCCTGTCTCAGGCTGTTGGAAGGAGGCCCCACCCCCACCCCTAGCCCCGCCCTTTAGTCCTAAAAGGCCTCTCAGGAGAGATATAGAGGCTCAGCCCTGTCTCAGGCTGTTGGAAGGAGGCCCCACCCCCACCCCTAGCCCCGCCCTTTAGTCCTAAAACGCCTCTCAGGAGAGATATAGAGGCTCAGCCCTATCTCAGGCTGTTGGAAGGAGGCCCCACCCCCACCCCTAGCCCCGCCCTTTAGTCCTAAAAGGCCTCTCAGGAGAGATATAGAGGCTCAGCCCTGTCTCAGGCTCTTGGAAGGAGGCCCCGCCCCCACTCCTAGCCCCGCCCTTTAGTCCTAAAAGGCCTCTCAGGAGAGATATAGAGGCTCAGCCCTATCTCAGGCTGTTGGAAGGAGGCCCCACCCCCACTCCTAGCCCCGCCCTTTAGTCCTAAAAGGCCTCTCAGGAGAGGTATAGAGGCTCAGCCCTGTCTCAGGCTGTTGGAAGGAGGCCCCACCCCCACCCCTAGCCCCGCCCTTTAGTCCTAAAACGCCTCTCAGGAGAGATATAGAGGCTCAGCCCTATCTCAGGCTGTTGGAAGGAGGCCCCACCCCCACCCCTAGCCCCGCCCTTTAGTCCTAAAAGGCCTCTCAGGAGAGGTATAGAGGCTCAGCCCTGTCTCGGGCTTTTGGAAGGTGGCCCCGCCCCCTTCCCTAGCTCCACCCTCTGTGTCCCAACAAGCACCTCAGGAGAGGTATAGATGCTCAGCCCTGTCTCGGGCTCTTGGGAAGAGGCCCCGCCTCCAATGTCCTAATAGGTGCCATCACCGCCCCCCTGGATCGCTCCAGCGCCCACCGGGGGGCGGTAGTGCCCACTTTGGGAATCACTGATCTAGGTTGTACCTTGCTATGAACTGTGAGAAGGGTAACAAATAAAATTATTATTATCATCATCATCATCATCACCATCATCGGACCCACTGATGCCTGGGTTAAGTAGTCATAAGAATAATATTTTGTTTTTGGGTGTAATGAATGGTCCCATGAGAAAATGCATAAGGATGTGGGTGAACTACAACACCCATCATCCATTCTCATTGCCTCCCCAAAGCCCTGCAATATGTAATGTTGGTCACGTTGGGTCTGTGTGCCAAGTCTGGCTCAAATCCGGTATTGGATTCACAGCGCTCTCTGATTTTGGGTGAACTATAACTCCCGACATCTGAGGTCAATTCCCCTCAAAATTGGTCATGATGGTTATATATGACAAGTTTGGTCCAGAAATTGGAAATTGGACACATGGATACATACAAACAAATTATATTATTATTATTATTATTATTATTATTATTATTATTATTATTATTATTATTATTTGAAACACAACAAGATGAGTCCATGGCAGACACTCTACTGGCTGTTGTATTGGATCACATGTTGGACATTTCCCAAGTGTCTAGGACTGTGTGATGTATTATTATTATTATTATTATTATTATTATTATTATTATTATTATTATTAGAAACACAACAAGATGAGTCCACAGCAGACACTCTACTGGCTGTTGTATTGGATCACATGTTGGACATTTCCCAAGTTTCTAGGACTGTGTGATGTATTATTATTATTATTATTATTATTATTATTATTATTATTATTATTATTTGAAACACAACAAGATGAGTCCACAGCAGACACTCTCCTGGCTGTTGTATTGGATCACACGTCGGACACTTCCCAAGTGTCTAGGACTGTGTGATGTATTATTATTATTTTATTATGACACAGCAAACAAGATAGATATGCTGGATTTCATATCACAAAATCACAAGTCGAACACTTTTCAAGTGTCTAGGACTTTGTGATGTATTTTCAGATGATGCGCGCAGATCCCAGAAGGGTGGCCTTTTGCAGCTGGCAGATCGTAATTTTGTCAATGCCTATTGTTTCCAAATGCCGGCTGAGATCCTTTGGCACGGCACCCAATGTGCCGATCACCACCGGGACCACCTGCACTGGTTTCTGCCAGAGTCTTTGCAGTTCAATCTTGAGGTCCTGAGAGCGGCTGCGTTTTTCCTGGTGTTTTTCATCAATGCGACTGTCACCTGGGATGGCAACATCCATGATCCAAACCTTTTTCTTTTCCACAACTGTGATGTCTGGTGTGTTGTGTTCCAGAACTTTGTCAGTCTGGATTCGGAAGTCCCACAGTATCTTTGCGTGCTCATTTTCCAAGACTTTTGCAGGTTTGTGATCCCACCAGTTCTTTGCTGCTGGGAGGTGGGACTTGAGGCAGTTCCAATGAATCCTTTGGGCCACATAGTTGTGCCTCTGTTTGTAGTCTGTCTGTGCAATTTTCTTACAGCAGCTGATCCATTGTTTCATCAGTTTCCTTGCACAGTCTGCATTTTGGGTCATCAGGTGATTTTTCAATCTTGGCCTTAATTGCCTTTGTCCTGATGTCTTGCTCCTGGGCTGCAAGGATCAGGCCTTCTGTCTCCTTCTTCAGGGTCCCATTCGTGAGCCACAGCCAGGTCTTCTCTTTATCAGCTTTTCCTTCAATTTTGTCAAGGAACTTTCCATGCAATGTTTTGTTGTGCCAGCTGTCAGCTCTAGTTTGTAGTGCGGTTTTCTTGTACTGATTTTTTGTCTGCTGTGCTTTGAGGAGTTTCTGATTGACTTCAATATTATTATCATCATCATCATCATCATCATCATCATCAACAACAACAACACATTCTAACACCCAAGAAAGATTAACAACAACAACAACAACAACAACACATTCTAACACCCAAGAAAGATTAACAACAACAACAACAGCAACAACACATTCTAACACCCAAGAAAGATTAACAACAACAACAACAACAACAACAGCAACAACACATTCTAACACCCAAGAAAGATTAACAACAACAACAACAACAACAACAACAGCAACAACACATTCTAACACCCAAGAAAGATTAACAACAACAACAACAACAACAACAACAACAACACATTCTAACACCCAAGAAAGATTCACTGCCCAACCAATGGGGAATCGTTGCTCCCTAAGTCAATGTCTGCCTTTATAAACTGAGTAGATTGGACAAACCCACTGCAGTTCGGACTGAAGACCGGAGCGGAAATGAAAACCACCATTAGCCCTTGGATCCAACCCAGACGGGAAATAGGCCCGAGCTGAATGGGGTAGAATTGCATTTTCAGTTGGTGTGTTTACGTCATTATTATGAGCCATCCCATAGATTTGCATTAAAAGTATCTCCTTCAAAAGACATTCATCGTGGCCGAGTCCCATAGAGACGTCAAAGCCGCGGCCTTTCCAAAGAGCTGCGATTACAGCGGGTTTATGGAGCGTGTCCGGCCCTCCCAACGACCCCGTGAAACATTAAGCGCCGGGAAGACTATCAGGCCAGCGGGCCATGAAGCCCAAGCCCTCTAAGCGATTTGTTCCCTAAGTGGAGCGGGAAGCCCATCCGTCCAAAAGTCACCAAGCTCTGCTGGTTTACAGGATTTCTTCCTCGCGTTAGGTCTTGCGGCGGAGAGCATTGAGACATTTCTGAGCAAGGATGAGAAAATTCAGACAGTTGTTGTGTGCCTTCAAGCCATTTCAGTCTCAGGGACACCCTCAGTCTAGGGTTGGCTACATGACCTTGGCGGGCCGTAGTCGGACCGCGGGCTGTAGTTTGCCAGGCTTCCGTGCTACAACGTCCGCACCCATCTGCACCCGCCAAAATGTCCCTCGTTTTAATTAAAACCGCTCCGGAATTGATTTCATTAGCTCGGTGCTTTAACTACCTCGCCATCAGCTTGATTTAAGATCCAAATGTGCCACCGACACGGTGGGGTCCTAAGGGATATCTATTGTCAATGGGCAAATAAAACATCTCCAGGGGTCCTCAGGGGCCTCGGTGGGTCCCATCCGGCCAAACCAGCATCTCAAACTAACTTTATATGTGACAGTGTATGTATCTATCTCTAGCTATCTGTCTATCTACCCATCTGTCTGTCTGTCTATCCATCCATCCATCCATCCATCCATCTACCTACCTACTGATCCATCCATCCACCTTCCAATATATCTTTCTATCTCTCTATCGATCGATCCATCCACCATTCCATCCATTCACCTGTCCATCTGCCTATGTACCTACTGATCCATTCATCAATCCACCTACCTATCTATCCATCCATCCATCTACCTGTTCATCTATCTGTCCATCTACCTACATATCTACCTACCGATCCATCCACCTACCCACTTATGTCTGTCTATCCATCCATCTACCTTTTCAATCTACCTACTTACCTGATCCATCCATCCATCCACCTACCTACCTACCTATCCATCTATCCATGCATCTATCTGTCCACCTACCTACCTACCTACTGATCCATCAAGCCATCCATCCATCCACCTGTCCATCCACCTGTCAAACTACCTACCTACCTACTGAACCATCCATCCATCTAACTGTCTATCTACCTACCTACCTACTGATCCATCCATCCATCTACCTGTCCATCTGCCTATGTAACTACTGATCCATCCATCAATCCACCTACCTACCTATCCATCCATCCATCCATCCATCCATCTACCTTTTCAATCTACCTACCTACTGATCCATCCATCCATCTACCTTTTCAATCTACCTACCTACTGATCCATCCATCCATCTACCTGTCCATCTACCTACCCACCTACTGATCCATCCATCCACTTTCCTATCTATCTATCTATCTATCTATCTATCTATCTATCTATCCATCCATCCATCCATCCACCTGCCCATCTACCTACCTATCTACTGATCCATCCATCCATCCACCCTCCTATCTATCCATCCATCCATCCATCCATCTACCTGTCCACCTACCTACCTACTGATCCATCCATCCATTCACCTACCTACCTATCCATCCATCCATCCATCTACCTGTCCATCTGCCTATGTACCTACTGATCCATCCATCAATCCACCTTCCTATCTATCTATCTATCTATCTATCTATCTATCTATCTATCTATCATCTATCTATCCATCCATCCATCCATCCATCCATCTACCTGTCCATCTGCCTATGTACCTACTGATCCATCCATCAATCCACCTACCTACCTATCCATCCATCCATCCATCTACCTTTTCAATCTACCTACCTACTGATCCATCCATCCATCTACCTTTTCAATCTACCTACCTACTGATCCATCCATCCATCTACCTTTTCAATCTACCTACCTACTGATCCATCCATCAATCCACCTACCTACCTATCCATCCATCCACCTTCCTATCTATCTATCTATCTATCTATCTATCTATCTATCTATCCATCCATCAATCCATCCATCTGCCCATCTACCTACCTATCTACTGATCCATCGATCCATCTGCCTTCCTATCTATCCATCCATCCATCTTCCTGTCCACCTACCTACCTACTGATCCATCCATCCATTCACCTACCTACCTATCCATCCATCCATCCATCTACCTGTCCACCTACCTACCTACCGATCCATCCATCCATTCACCTATCTACCTATCCATCCATACATCCACCTACCTACCTATCCATCCGTCCATCCATCCATCCATCTATCTGTCCATATACCTACATACCTACCTACCGATCCATCCATCTACCTACCTACCTATGGCTGTCCATCCATCTACCTTTTCAACCAGCCTACCTACCTACTGATCCGTCCATCCATTCACCTATCTACCTATCCATCCATACATCCACCTACCTACCTACCATCCATCAATCCATCCATCCATCTATCTGTCCACCTACCTACCTACTGATCCATCAGGCCATGCATCCATCTACCTGTCCACTTACCTACCTACCTATCCATCCATCCATCTACCTGTCCACTTACCTACCTACCGATCCATCCATCCATCTCCCTACCTATCTAACTATATATCATCCATCCATCCATCCATCCATCCATCCATCTACCTGTCCACCTACCTACCTACCTACCTATCCATCCATTCATCCATCCATCTACCTGTCCACCTACCTACCTACCTACCTATCCATCCATCCATCCATCTACCTGTCCACCTACCTACCTACCTACCTACCTATCCATCCATTCATCCATCCATCTACCTGTCCACCTACCTACCTACCTATCCATCCATTCATCCATCCATCTACCTGTCCACCTACCTACCTACCTACCTATCCATCCATTCATCCATCTACCTGTCCACCTACCTACCTACCTACCTATCCATCCATTCATCCATCCATCTACCTGTCCACCTACCTACCTATCCATCCATTCATCCATCTACCTGTCCACCTACCTACCTACCTACCTATCCATCCATTCATCCATCTACCTGTCCACCTACCTACCTACCTATCCATCCATCAATCCATCTACCTGTCCACTTACCTACCTACCTATCCATCCATCCATCCATCCATCCACCTGTCCACTTACCTACCTACCGATCCATCCATCCATCTCCCTACCTATCTAACTATATATCATCCATCCATCCATCCATCCATCTACCTGTCCACCTACCTACCTACCTACCTACCTATCCATCCATTCATCCATCCATCTACCTGTCCACCTACCTACCTACCTATCCATCCATTCATCCATCCATCTACCTGTCCACCTACCTACCTACCTACCTATCCATCCATTCATCCATCTACCTGTCCACCTACCTACCTACCTACCTATCCATCCATTCATCCATCCATCTACCTGTCCACCTACCTACCTACCTACCTATCCATCCATTCATCCATCTACCTGTCCACCTACCTACCTACCTACCTATCCATCCATCCATCCATCCATCCACCTGTCCACTTACCTACCTACCGATCCATCCATCCATCTCCCTACCTATCTAACTATATATCATCCATCCATCCATCCATCCATCTACCTGTCCACCTACCTACCTACCTACCTACCTATCCATCCATTCATCCATCCATCTACCTGTCCACCTACCTACCTACCTATCCATCCATTCATCCATCCATCTACCTGTCCACCTACCTACCTACCTACCTATCCATCCATTCATCCATCTACCTGTCCACCTACCTACCTACCTACCTATCCATCCATTCATCCATCCATCTACCTGTCCACCTACCTACCTACCTACCTACCTATCCATCCATCCATCCACCTGTCCACTTATCTACCTACCGATCCATCCATCCATCTCCCTACCTATCTAACTATATATCATCCATCCATCCATCCACCCATCCATCTACCTGTCCACTTACCTACCTACCGATCTATCCATCCATCTCCCTACCTATCTAACTATATATCATCCATCCATCCATCCATCTACCTGTCCACCTACCTACCTACCTACCTACCTACCTATCCATCCATCCATCCATCCATCTACCTGTCCACTTACCTACCTACCGATCCATCCATCCATCTCCCTACCTATCTAACTATATATCATCCATCCATCCATCCATCCATCCATCTCCCTACCTATCTAACTATATATCATCCATCCATCCATCCATCCATCCATCTCCCTACCTATCTAACTATATATCATCCATCCATCCATCCATCCATCCATCCATCTCCCTACCTATCTAACTATATATCATCCATCCATCCATCCATCTATCCATCTCCCTACCTACCTATCTCTCTAACTATATATCATCCTTCCATCCATCTACTGGTCCACCTACCTACCTACCTACCTACCGATCCATCCATCCACCCACCTACAGACTTATCCATCAATCCATCTACCCACCTACCTACCTTTAATGTGTTATCCTTCAATGTAGAATGGGTTGGCCCTTGGGGTCTCTTCCAACTCTATGATTCTAGGAATCTATAGCCCTATTTTTCTCCATGATCCTGCTAATGGCTATGAAGCTGTCGGAAGAGACTCCCAAAGGCCATCCAGTCCAACCCCCTTCAGCCAGGCAGGAAAAGCACAATTAAAGCGCCTCTGATAGATGGCCATCCAGCCTCTGCTTCAAAGCCTCCAAAGAAAGAGTGTAGTATGGATGGAGATGGAAGAGAGCTGGGATTTCGGCTCATTCGGAGGCCGGATGGGCTATTGATCGAGGCCTGAGGATTAATTTATGTTTGTCGAGAAAACCCTAATTAAGTTCCTTGCAGAGGAAGGTTAACTTTAATGGGGCCTAAATGGGCAGAACTCTTGCTTATGGGCCTCAAAGTTGACTCTGAGTTTTGGGAAGGCTTTCGGGGCAATATGGGAGGATGCAGTATCAAAATAATAATAATAATAATAATAATAATAATAATAATAATAATAATAATAATAATAATAATAAATAAATAAATAAAATTATAACAATAACAATATCAATATGTGTGGAGTGAATCCGTTCCGGGTTTCAGTCTGAACTTGAAACCACTCAACATCCGTACTGAAACCCGGATTATAATATTAAAAAATTAAAAATTATTTAAAAAATAACAATAATATGTAATACTAATAAAATATTAAATAAAATAATAATGATAAAATAACATAATACTAAAATATTAAATATAATATAATAATAATAAATATAATATAATTATATCAACATCAGTATATGTGGAGTGAATCCGTTCTGGGTTTCAGTCTGAACTTGAAACCCCTCAACATGCGTACCGAAACCCAGATTATAATAATAATAAAATAAAAATTATAAAATACAGTAATAACAATAAAAATAATATATAATACTAATAAAATATTAAATAAAATAATAATAAAATAATACTAAAATATTAAATATAATATTATGATAATAATAAATAAATATAATATAATTCTAATTATATCAACAACAATATCAATATGTGTGGAGTGAATCCGTTCCAAATAATAATAATAATAATAATTTAAAATAATAAAATAATAATAATAACAATATATAATAATAAAATATAAAATAAAATAATAATAATAAAATAACATAATACTAAAAATATTAAATATAATATAATAAATAAATATAATTATCTGTTCCACATAGTAATAATAATAATATACGAAATCCAGCATATTTATCTTGTTAGCTATCATGCAATTATAATAATAATTTTAAAATAATAAATTAATAACAAAAAATATATAATAATAAAATATTAAATAAAATAAGAATAAAATAACATATTACTAAAAATATTAAATATAATATAATAAATACATAAATAAGTATAATTATATCAGACAATATCGATACGTGTGGAGTGAATCCTTTCCGGGTTTCAGTCTGAACTTGAAACCATTCAACATCCGTACTGAAACCCGGATTATAATAATAATAAATTAAAAATTAAAAAATAACAATAATATATAATACTCATAAAATATTAAACAAAATAACATAATACAGTAGAGTCTCGCTTATCCAACGTAAGCGGGCCGGCAGAACGTTGGATAAGTGAATATGTTGGATAATAAGGAGAGATTAAGGAAAAGCCTATTAAACATCAAATTAGGTTATGATTTTACAAATTAAGCACCAAAACATCATGTTAGACAACAAATTTGACAGAAAAAGTAGTTCAATACGCAGTAATGCTATGTGGTAATTACTATATTTACGAATTTAGCACCAAAATATCATGATATATTGAAAACATTGACTACAAAAATGCGTGGGATAATCCAGAACGTTGGATAAGTGAGTGTTGGATAAGTGAAACTCTACTGTACTAAAAATATTAAATATAATAATAATAATAATAATAATAATAATATAATATAATAATATCAACAACAATATCAATATGTGTGGAGTGAATCCGTTCCGCATAATAATAATAATAATAATAATAATTTTAAAAATGTACTGAAACCCGGATTTTATTAGAGAGCCATTGATACCCAATGACACCTCTGAATTATATATCGCTGGAGTTCGCACTAAAAGCCGGAGCGGATGCATAGCCGTATCGGAGAGCCGTTGATACCCAAACCATACAGTTTTATGGGTGTGTTAGGCATATTTTTTTTGCCGGGAGAGAAAGAAAGAAAGAAACCCTCGTCACGTCGCTAGCTGCCAAAGCGATCAATAGTCATTCCAATATCATACGAGTCAATTTCAACCTGTCATGGACGGCGCTCCCTCGATCGCAGCCCGGGCTGATAAATGGGCCGCTCAAAAAGCATATTTATAGCAAGGACACATGCGTGTGAGTGCGTGTTTGTGCGAGGGAAGAGCCCTTCGTCTGATGTATTGCTCCTGGCTTTGGATCTGAAATTTCATATATATACGGCTGTATTTCTTGGACTCCAAGGCTCATTTTCCTCCACGTATAGACATCTCTAAAAACGGGGGGCGTCTTAGAATCGTGGGTGATTATATATAACGTTTACTAGCTGTGCCCGGCCACGCGTTGCTGTGGCAAAGTGGTGGTGGTATTGGTTAAAAATGGTTGTGTAATTTTTATTTGACGTTATTTGCATTTTTTTTATTAATTTTATTGTAAGTTATATTTTTATTTATTATATTTTATTATTTTCTTGTATTATTTTTAGTTACTTTCTGTTATTATAGTATTTTATTGTATTAATTTTTTTGTGTTTTTTATTAAAAAAATTTGGGTTGCTAGGAGACCAAGTTGGAGGAGCCTAGCCTTCTAACTGGCAGCAATTGGATAAAAGCAATTATTCCTCTCTCTCTAATTAGGACTTTATTTTTCTTTTCTTTTTGTTGTATCAACCTAGAGGCGTGGATGATGGGTTGTGTTGTCAAATTTCGAGGTTGGGGGGCCTGTAGTTTTGTTGTTTTGTGGGTTGCCGTGATGCCATCACTCTTTTATATATATAGATATATAGTAGAGGTCAAAATATGTATCTTTCAGGTCAGGGAGGGATAGACCCAGGATGCTGGGAGTTGTGGTGCTGTGACTCCCACCGATGATAGATCTGGACCAAACCCGGGGTGATTGACCCAGGATGATGGGAATTGTAGTCCATCTAGATACAGTGAGTGCTGTGACTCCCACCGATGATGGATCTGGACCAAACTCAGGATGATAGGAGTTGTAGTCCATCTAGATACAGTGAGTGCTGTGACTCTCACCAATGATAGGTCTGGACCAAACTCAGGATGATAGGAGTTGTAATCCATCTAGATACAGTGAGTGCTGTGATTCACATCAATGATGGATCTGGACCAAACTTGGGGGGATTGACCCAAGATGATGGGAGTTGTAGTCCATCTAGATACAGTGAGTGCTGTGACTCACATCAATGATGGATCTGGGCTAAAATTTGGGGGGATTAACCCAGGATGATGGGAGTTCTAGTCCATCTAGAAACAGTGAGTGCTGTGAGTCACATCAATGATGGATCTGGGCTAAAATTTGGGGGGGGGGGGGAATTGACCCAGGATGATGAGAGTTGTAGTCCATCTAGATACAGTGAGTGCTGTGACTCACATCAATGATGGATCTGGACCAAACTCGGGGCGACTGACCCAGGATTATGGGAGTTGTAGTCCACCCACGTCCAGAGAGAGCTGTGACTCACGTCAATGATGGATCTGGGCTAAAATTGGGGCGATTGACCCAGGATGATGGGAGTTGTAGTCCATCAAGATACAGTGAGTGCCATGACTCCCACCGATGATGGATCTGGACCAGGCTAGGGGGCATTGACTCAGGATTATGGGAGTTGTAGTCTGCTCACATCCAGAGAGCGCTGCGACTCCCACTGATGAAGGATCTGGACCAAACTTGGGGGGATTGACCCAGGAAGATGGGAGTTGTAGTCTACCCACACCCAGAGAGTGGACTTCATTATTATTCGGCACTTCATATTATTATTATTATTATTATTATTATTATTATTATTATTATGCGACTCCCACTTGATGATGGATCTGGACCAAGCTAGGGGGCATTGACTCAGGATGTTGAGAGTTGTAGTCCACCCACACCCAGAGATTCCCACTGATAGAGGATTTGAACCAAACGTTGGGAGGACTGACTCAGGATGATGGGAGTTGTAGTCCACCCACACCCAGAGTTTTCTATGATTCCCTCTGATAGAGGATTTGAACCAAACGTTGGGGGGGATTGACCCAGGATGATGGGAGTTGTAGTCTACCCACATCCAGAGAGTGGACTTCATTATTATTCAACACTTCATATTATTATTATTATTATTATTATTATTATTATTATTATTATTATTATTATTATGTGACTCTCACTTGATGACGGATCTGGACCAAGCTAGGGAGCACTGACCCAGGGTGATGGGAGTTGTAGTCCACCCACATCCAACCTACATACAGAGAGAGATGTGATGCCCACTGACGATGAATCTGGACCAAACTCCGGGGAATAGATCCATAGGGATGGGAGTTGTAGTCCACCCACATCCAACTTACTTACAGAGAGCGATGTGACACCCACTGACGACGAATCTGGACCAAACTACGGGGAGTAGATCCATAGTGATGGGAGTTGTAGTCCACCCAGATCCGAAGAGCGATGTGACACCCACTGGCGACGAATCTGGACCAAACTATGGGGAGTAGATCCATAGTGATGGGAGTTGTAGTCCACCCACATCCAACCTACATACAGAGAGCGATGTGACACCCACTGGCGATGAATCTGCACCAAACTACGGGGAGTAGATCCATAGTGATGGGAGTTGTAGTCCACCCACATCCAAAGAGCGATGTGACACCCACTGGCGATGAATCTGCACCAAACTACGGGGAGTAGATCCATAGTGATGGGAGTTGTAGTCCACCCACATCCAACCTACATACAGAGAGTGATGTGACACCCACTGACGATGAATCTGGACCTAAACTCCGGGGAGTAGATCCATAGTGATGGGAGTTGTAGTCCACCCACATCCAACCTACATCCAAAGAGCGATGTGACACCCACTGGCGATGAATCTGCACCAAACTACGGGGAGTAGATCCATAGTGATGGGAGTTGTAGTCCACCCACATCCAACCTACATACAGAGAGTGATGTGACACCCACTGACGATGAATCTGGACCTAAACTACGGGGAGTAGATCCATAGTGATGGGAGTTGTAGTCCACCCACATCCAACCTACATACATAGAGTGATGTGACACCCACTGACGATGAATCTGGACCTAAACTACGGGGAGTAGATCCATAGTGATGGGAGTTGTAGTCCACCCACATCCAACCTACATACAGAGAGTGATGTGACACCCACTGACGATGAATCTGGACCTAAACTACGGGGAGTAGATCCATAGTGATGGGAGTTGTAGTCCACCCACATCCAACCTACATACATAGAGTGATGTGACACCCACTGACGATGAATCTGGACCTAAACTACGGGGAGTAGATCCATAGTGATGGGAGTTGTAGTCCACCCACCTCCAACCTACATACAGAGAGTGATGTGACACCCACTAACGATGAATCTGGACCAAATTACGGGGAATAGATCCATAGTGATGGGAGTTGTAGTCCACCCACATCCAAAGAGCGATGTGACACCCACTGACGATGAATCTGGACCAAACTCCGGGGAATAGATCCATAGAGATGGGAGTTGTAGTCCACCCACCTCCAACCTACATACAGAGAGCGATGTGACACCCACTGACGATGAATCTGGACCGAACTACGGGGAATAGATCCATAGTGATGGGAGTTGTAGTCCACCCACCTCCAACCTACATACAGAGAGCGATGTGACACCCACTGACGATGAATCTGGACCAAACTACGGGGAATAGATCCATAGTGATGGGAGTTGTAGTCCACCCACATCCAACCTACATACAGAGAGCGATGTGACACCCACTGACGATGAATCTGGACCAAACTCCGGGGAATAGATCCATAGAGATGGGAGTTGTAGTCCACCCACCTCCAACCTACATACAGAGAGTGATGTGACACCCACTGACGATGAATCTGGACCAAACTACGGGGAATAGATCCATAGTGATGGGAGTTGTAGTCCACCCACATCCAACCTACATACAGAGAGCGATGTGACACCCACTGACGATGAATCTGGACCAAACTACGGGGAGTAGATCCATAGTGATGGGAGTTGTAGTCCACCCACATCCAACCTACATACATAGAGTGATGTGACACCCACTGACGATGAATCTGGACCAAACTACGGGGAGTAGATCCATAGTGATGGGAGTTGTAGTCCACCCACATCCAACCTACATACAGAGAGTGATGTGACACCCACTGACGATGAATCTGGACCAAACTACGGGGAATAGATCCATAGTGATGGGAGTTGTAGTCCACCCACATCCAACCTACATACAGAGAGTGATGTGACACCCACTGACGATGAATCTGGACCAAACTACGGGGAGTAGATCCATAGTGATGGGAGTTGTAGTCCACCCACATCCAACCTACATACAGAGAGTGATGTGACACCCACTGACGATGAATCTGGACCTAAACTACGGGGAATAGATCCATAGTGATGGGAGTTGTAGTCCACCCACATCCAACCTACATACAGAGAGCGATGTGACACCCACTGACGATGAATCTGGACCAAACTACGGGGAGTAGATCCATAGTGATGGGAGTTGTAGTCCACCCACATCCAACCTACATACAGAGAGCGATGTGACACCCACTGACGATGAATCTGGACCAAACTACGGGGAGTAGATCCATAGTGATGGGAGTTGTAGTCCACCCACATCCAACCTACATACAGAGAGCGATGTGACACCCACTGACGATGAATCTGGACCAAACTCCGGGGAATAGATCCATAGTGATGGGAGTTGTAGTCCACCCACATCCAACCTACATACAGAGAGCGATGTGACACCCACTGACGATGAATCTGGACCAAACTACGGGGAGTAGATCCATAGTGATGGGAGTTGTAGTCCACCCACATCCAACCTACATACATAGAGTGATGTGACACCCACTGACGATGAATCTGGACCTAAACTACGGGGAGTAGATCCATAGTGATGGGAGTTGTAGTCCACCCACCTCCAACCTACATACAGAGAGTGATGTGACACCCACTAACGATGAATCTGGACCAAACTACGGGGAGTAGATCCATAGTGATGGGAGTTGTAGTCCACCCACATCCAAAGAGCGATGTGACACCCACTGACGATGAATCTGGACCAAACTCCGGGGAATAGATCCATAGAGATGGGAGTTGTAGTCCACCCACCTCCAACCTACATACAGAGAGTGATGTGACACCCACTGACGATGAATCTGGACCAAACTACGGGGAGTAGATCCATAGTGATGGGAGTTGTAGTCCACCCACATCCAAAGAGCGATGTGACACCCACTGACGATGAATCTGGACCAAACTCCGGGGAATAGATCCATAGAGATGGGAGTTGTAGTCCACCCACCTCCAACCTACATACAGAGAGCGATGTGACACCCACTGACGATGAATCTGGACCGAACTACGGGGAATAGATCCATAGTGATGGGAGTTGTAGTCCACCCACCTCCAACCTACATACAGAGAGCGATGTGACACCCACTGACGATGAATCTGGACCAAACTACGGGGAATAGATCCATAGTGATGGGAGTTGTAGTCCACCCACATCCAACCTACATACAGAGAGTGATGTGACACCCACTGACGATGAATCTGGACCAAACTCCGGGGAATAGATCCATAGAGATGGGAGTTGTAGTCCACCCACCTCCAACCTACATACAGAGAGCGATGTGACACCCACTGACGATGAATCTGGACCAAACTCCGGGGAATAGATCCATAGAGATGGGAGTTGTAGTCCACCCACCTCCAACCTACATACAGAGAGCGATGTGACACCCACTGGCGATGAATCTGGACCGAACTACGGGGAATAGATCCATAGAGATGGGAGTTGTAGTCCACCCACCTCCAACCTACATACAGAGAGCGATGTGACACCCACTGACGATGAATCTGGACCGAACTACGGGGAATAGATCCATAGTGATGGGAGTTGTAGTCCACCCACCTCCAACCTACATACAGAGAGCGATGTGACACCCACTGACGATGAATCTGGACCAAACTACGGGGAATAGATCCATAGTGATGGGAGTTGTAGTCCACCCACATCCAACCTACATACAGAGAGTGATGTGACACCCACTGACGATGAATCTGGACCAAACTCCGGGGAATAGATCCATAGAGATGGGAGTTGTAGTCCACCCACCTCCAACCTACATACAGAGAGCGATGTGACACCCACTGACGATGAATCTGGACCAAACTCCGGGGAATAGATCCATAGAGATGGGAGTTGTAGTCCACCCACCTCCAACCTACATACAGAGAGCGATGTGACACCCACTGGCGATGAATCTGGACCGAACTACGGGGAATAGATCCATAGTGATGGGAGTTGTAGTCCACCCACCTCCAACCTACATACAGAGAGCGATGTGACACCCACTGACGATGAATCTGGACCAAACTACGGGGAATAGATCCATAGTGATGGGAGTTGTAGTCCACCCACATCCAACCTACATACAGAGAGTGATGTGACACCCACTGACGATGAATCTGGACCAAACTACGGGGAGTAGATCCATAGTGATGGGAGTTGTAGTCCACCCACATCCAACCTACATACATAGAGAGATGTGATGCCCACTGACGATGAATCTGGACCAAATTACGGGGAATAGATCCATAGGGATGGGAGTTGTAGTCCACCCACATCCAAAGAGCGATGTGACACCCACTGACGATGAATCTGGACCAAACTCCGGGGAATAGATCCATAGAGATGGGAGTTGTAGTCCACCCACCTCCAACCTACATACAGAGAGCGATGTGACACCCACTGGCGATGAATCTGGACCGAACTACGGGGAATAGATCCATAGTGATGGGAGTTGTAGTCCACCCACCTCCAACCTACATACAGAGAGTGATGTGACACCCACTGACGATGAATCTGGACCAAACTACGGGGAGTAGATCCATAGTGATGGGAGTTGTAGTCCACCCACATCCAAAGAGCGATGTGACACCCACTGACGATGAATCTGGACCAAACTCCGGGGAATAGATCCATAGTGATGGGAGTTGTAGTCCACCCACATCCAACCTACATACAGAGAGTGATGTGACACCCACTGGCGATGAATCTGCACCAAACTACGGGGAGTAGATCCATAGTGATGGGAGTTGTAGTCCACCCACATCCAACCTACATACAGAGAGTAATGTGACACCCACTGACGGTGAATCTGGACCAAACTACGGGGAATAGATCCATAGTGATGGGAGTTGTAGTCCACCCACATCCAAAGAGCGATGTGACACCCACTGGCGATGAATCTGGACCAAACTATGGGGAATAGATCCATAGTGATGGGAGTTGTAGTGCTGCAAATCCCACCAATGATTGAGCTGGACCAAATCTGCCTTAGAATCAAGAAAATTATGGGATGTACGAGCAATGCATCGTCTGGATATTGATAGCAAATGCTCGACCTTTCCGATACCGAAAAGCGGGGGGCATTTGCGCCTCATTGTGGGGGAAGAGAAGCCGTTCCTGGACCCTCAGCTGTAACCCCGACTCCCTGACGGAGAGCCACAACGATCCGGCTCTCGACGGCACGCCCGGCACTTCATAAATATTAAACTATGACATTATGGACCGCCGAGCAGGGAGTCTGTAAACCCGAGAAATCAAAGCCGGATAAATAACCAATCAACACCGCTGGCTATCAGTCAAACAGCGGCCGGGGGGTGAGCCGCAGCGGTCGGGAAAACACAACGCGTTCCTCGATCCACTGAAACGTGGAACGAGCGTGTGATGATGCCCTCGCCCTTCGTTCTGTCAATAGACCTGAGTCAAATACTCTCCTCCTTCATCTTCTTCCTCACTCCCTCCTTCCCTCCATCCGTCCGTCTGTCTCGGTGTCTCGGCCGCCAGGTCAAGCCCGGCCGCCGTGGGCTTCCCTTAATGGCCAACCTGCCGGGAAAGACGGCCCGCCTCAGACGCTCCTCCGGGGCCCTTTTTCCTGCGGATCCGTCTTTCCGGAGGCCCAGTCGGACTCCCAGCGGAGCCCAGCCCGGACTGGCATTTCCAGGAGATGCTCGGATGCCTCCGGGCCTTGATGTGGAAAGACATTTCTCAGAAGAAAAAAGAGAGATCGGGTGGGGGGAGAAGGAGGGCAGTGAGGACTCCTTCTCGGGTTTTAAGCAGTGGCGGGGTGGCCATCTGTCAGGAGAGATTGGATGGTGACTTCCCGCATGGCAGAAGCGGGTAGGAATGGATGGTGGGATAATGGTGACTTCCCACATGAAAGAAGGGGGTCCGACCAGATGGCCATCAGTCAGGAGAGATTGGATGATGTCCTTCATGGAAGAAGAGGGTCTAACTGGATGGCCATCTGTGGGAGGGCTTGGATGGTGCCTTCCTTAATGGCAGAAGAGGGTTGGACTGGATGGCGGGATTGGATGGTGACGTCCCACATGAAGGAGGCCCAACCAGATGGCCAACTGTCAGGAGGGATTGGATGGTGTCCTTCATGGAAGAAGAGGGTCTAACTGGATGGCCATATGTCAGGAGAGATTGGATGGTGTCCTTCATGGAAGAAGAGGGTCTAACTGGATGGCCATATGTCAGGAGGGCCTGGACAGTGGCTTCCCGCATGGAAGGAGAGGGTCCGACCAGATGGCCATCTGTCAGGAGAGATTGGATGGTGTCCTTCATGGAAGAAGAGGGTCTAACTGGATGGCCATCTGTGGGAGGACTTGGATGGTGACTTCCCACATGAAAGAAGAGGGTCCGACCAGATGGCCATCAGTCAGGAGAGACTGGATGATGTCCTTCATGGAAGAAGAGGGTTCCAACCACATGGCCATCTGTCAGGAAGGATTGGATGGTGTCCTCCTTCATGGAAGAAGAGGGTCTAACTGGATGGCCATCTGCAGGAGGGCTTGGATGGTGACTTCCACATGGAAGAAGAGGGTCCAAGTAGATGGCCGTCTGTCAGGAGGGATTGGATGACTTCCCGCGTGTAAGAAATGGATCGGACTGGATGGACATTTATCAGTAGGAATTGGATGGTGTCCTTCCCCATGGATGAAGAGGGTCCGACTGGATGGCCGTCTGTCAGGAGGGACTGGATGGTGACTTCATGTTCTTTCATTTAGGGTAGACAACATCAGAGTAACCAAAATTATTATTATTATTATTATTATTATTATTAATGATAATAATAATAGCAAGAACATGAAGTCACCATCCAATCTCTCCTGACAGACGCCAATCCAGTCGGACCCTCTTCATCCATGGGGAAGGACACCATCTATCGTTCTTCATTCTTTCTCTTCCTTTTCTTCCTCTCTTCCACATCATTTGTCCTCTCTCTCTCCTCTTCCTTGTCTCTCTCACTCTTCCTCCTCTTCTTCACTCTCTTCACCACCTCTTCCATTCTCCTCTCTTCTCCTCCATTTCATCCTCCTCTTCTCTTCCCCATCCCTCCATCCATCTTTCTTCCCAGCGAACTGAGGAGGAGATAACCCACCTCTTGATGCCCCCGTTTATGGCCTGAAGGCATCTTCCATATTTTATAAGTGTCTGGATTTAGCTCAAGCAAGGGACGTGGGGAGATCGTGGTGTCAGGAAGAGCACCTAGGGAAACACAACGTCAAGCAGAGAGTGTTCTTTCCACCCTGATTGTTTTAACACAAGGTTGAACCAACTGTGGTGGAAGGAAGTCAACTCAAAGTATAACCCAGAGGACCAAAAGTCTGGAAAAGCTCCACCAGGAACAGCTTATGGAGATGTTCAGCTTGGAGAGGATGGAGAAGTGACCTATCAAAGAACCTTCTGAAGGGATGTCATGGAGATGGAGCCAACTTCAGAGACCTGAACACAAGCCAAGGGATTCAAAGAGATTCTATCTAAACATTCGGAAGAACTTCTGAAGAACTTCTTGGATCACGAGAGCTGTTTGGTGATGGACTCAGAGGGTGATAGGGTCTTGTCTTTGGAGGCCCATCTTCAGAGGTCCATTGTCTCAGAGTGTGATAGGCTGTACATCTTTGGAGAATTTTCAGACGTCCATTGTCACAGAGGTTGATGGACTCTCCATCTTTCAAGGTCCATCTTCAGAGGTCCATTGTCTCAGAGGGTGATGGGCTCTCCATCTTTGGAGGCCCATCTTCAAAAGTCCATTGTCTCAGAGGTTGATGGCCTCTCTGTCTTTGGAGACCCATCTTCAGAGGTCCATTGTCTCAGAGTGTGATAGGCTGTCCATCTTTGGAGTCAATTTTCAGACGTCCATTGTCACGGAGGTTGATGGACTGTCCGTATTTCAAGGTCCATCTTCAGAGGTCCATTGTCTCAGATGGTGATGGGCTCTCCGTCTTTGGAGACCCATTTTCAGAAGTCCATTGTCACAGAGGTTGATGAGCTCTCTGTCTTTGGAGGCCCATCTTCAGAAGTCCATTGTCTCAGAGATTGATAGGCTCTCCATCTTTCAAGGTCCATCTTCAGAGGTCCATTGTCTCAGAATGTAATAGGCTGTCCATCTTTGGAGTCAATTTTCAGAGGTCCATTTTCACAGAGGTTGATGGCCTCTCCATCTTTGGAGGCCCATTTTCAGAGGTCCATTGTCTCAGAGGTTGATGGGCTCTCCGTCTTTGGAGGCCCATCTTCAGAAGTCCATTGTCTCAGAGGGTGATGGGCTCTCCGTCTTTGGAGGCCCATCTTCAGAAGTCCAGTGTCACAGAGGTTGATGGGCTCTCCGTCTTTGGAGGCCCATCTTCAGAGGTCCATTGTCTCAGAGGATGATGGACTCTCCATCTTTCAAGGTCCATCTTCAGAGGTCCATTGTCTCAGAGTGTGATAGGCTGTCCATCTTTGGAGTCAATTTTCAGACGTCCATTGTCACGGAGGTTGATGAGCTCTCCGTCTTTGGAGACCCATCTTCAGAAGTCCATTGTCTCAGAGGTTAATGGGCTCTCCGTCTTTGGAGACCCATCTTCAGAGGTCCATTGTCTCAGAGGATGATGGGCTCTCTGTTTTTGGAAGCCCATCTTCAAAGGTCCATTGTCTCCACCTTTGAAGGTCTCTCAACAGAATTTGGATTAGCATCTTTTAGGAGTGCTTTAGTTGTGTATTCCTATATGACCTAAGGGTTGGATGATTTCATGGGAATTTTTTTCTTTCTTTTTTTGCAAAGTTATGAATTTACAGCCTTTGCAAAGGAGGAGGAGGAGCACTCAGGAAGAAAATGGCCCATCGATCCTTTGCAGACCTTCTGGCACTTGTCCGAGAGAGTCTTAAAATCTCTGCATTTCACAGAGAGAGAGAGAAAGAGAGTCTCCTATTTTCTTCCTCCCTTTTAGGCTGATCAGGGAGTAAATTTTAAGGTGTCAGTTGGGCGTAAATTAGCTGTGTTTTTCACTGATGGTTTGAGCTCCATTTGTCTCTATTGTCTGCAAATGAGTCTTTCATAGGAGAGCAATCAGATGGCTAATATAAATGCCGGTGAAATCGGAACCAAGGTTGAAAATCCTCCAAACAACTTGGACTTGACACAAAGGATGATGAGATGGGTGCTTCCCATAAACATCTATAGTGAACCTAGATGTTCCTCTACTTTTTCCATGGTGTCAATTGGACCAAGAGAGGAAAGTATTAGAAAAGGAGTGGATGGTTGCGAGTTTTTCGCCCTGTCTTGGGGACCGTAGATAACCAAGCTGTCCACCTCCGCAACCTTGTCAATGGGAGAAACCTCCTTGCGGAGCCATGGAGACCATCCATGTGGGGCCATTGATAAGGTCTTTGAGGTTTGTGGATCGTTGATGTGGACACAGCATATTATTTGAGAACACAGAAATGCTCGACCACTCCAACAACTATCAGAGAAGCCATTGAAATCCACAAGAAAGTGGACAAACAACTTCAACAGAAAGGAGAAAACCATGAAAATGAACAAAATCTGGCTCCCAGTATTAAAAAAAACTCCAAAATCAGAACAGTACACAAAGAGCAGCACTCAGAAGAATTTCAGACAGGGATCGATCAGGGTTCAGCTAACAACTCTGAACAAAGGATTCCCCCAGGAAAAGCTTCATGAGAACCACCACTCCTCTTCATGTTCCTTTAGCAATAGCAAGAATATCCCTGTGGGCAGAAAAATCAAGCAATTCCAACTGGATGGCCCCCCCACGAGGGTCTGCCTCCAAGAATGGGCAACGAGAGTCCTTGAAGTGACTCAGATACGGAGTGGGCAGATCAAAAGACAACCTGGCGAAATGGCACAACCTAGAAGAATCCTCCACCTTAAAAAAAACTCCAAAATCAGAACAGTAAATAAAGAGCAGCACTCTGAAAACAGAAGAATTTCAGACACGGATCAATCAGGGTTCAGCTAACAACTCTGAACAAAGGATTCCCCCAGGAAAAGCTTCATGAGAACCACCACTCCTCTTCATGTTCCTTGAGCAATAGCAAGAACAACAACAACTCTTTATTGATTAGTCAATTTTGACCATATCAAAACATATGAAACATATAAAACGTACACACTTACCCATACATACAGTAAAACCATGTAAAACCATGTATAGATACAAAGCATCCCGGCCTACTAGCCTGCTGATGAAATTGGCAATTGTTTGCAATTCAGAACCAAGGTTGAAAATCCTCCAACCAACTTGGACTTGACACAAAGGGTGATGAGATAGGTGCTTCCCATAAACATCTATAGTGAACCTAGATATTCCTCTACTTTTTCCATGGGGTCAATTGGACCAAGTATTGGAAAAGGAGTGGATGGTTGCGAGTTTTTCGCCCCGTCTTATCAGCCCCAAATGACGCCAAACTAAATCTAGATCATACAGAGATGAGGTCCTTCAATACGCTCTCGAGATCTATATACATGTCAGCCTTAAAAGGCTCCTCTCCGCCTCTTTAAACAATATATGACCGCTGTCCATTATTCGCATTAATGCATCCAAAATCATTAGCCATTTCGCCAGAGACCCGGTGCCATAAACGGCGTCCGCAAAATGCACTCCATCGTCAGGGAGGATCAACGGAGGTCCATTTCCAGAGATAATTCACCCGTCTCCCCGCCGTCTCTTCCCCAACAAGTTCTCCCTAAGCCGGTCCAGTTTCGCCCCAATCAATTTTATGATACTCGCCGTGGGTTGGTTAATGTTTCCGGAACATCTCTTGGTTACTCTCTCTCTGTTTAAAAATTCTTAATTAACCAAAGGCTCTTTTTTTTGCCTTGCGTGTGTTTACACTTGAACTAATTACACTTTTAAAAGAGACAATAAAACATCATAGATGGCCCATTAAGGCCCGTGCGCCGTCACGATGTCGGGAGCGATGCAGGAGATGGCCCGGGGATCCCGCACGTCGGCTTCCGGAGACGAAGGACGAGCCGAGGTGGCAACCAGGTGCCCACTTAAGCTCCCCGGACAATCCCTGATAGCCCATCTGGGAGGGCATCCGGTTGGTCCTCTCCGCCGCGTCTATTTTCGGGACCGTAGATAACCAAGCTGTCCACCTCCGCAGCCTTGTCAATGGGAGAGGCCTCCTTGCGGAGCCA
The DNA here is from genome assembly GCF_035594765.1 of Anolis carolinensis. NCBI lineage: Eukaryota > Metazoa > Chordata > Lepidosauria > Squamata > Anolidae > Anolis > Anolis carolinensis. Next base: position 34,568,709 of record NW_026943818.1, on the reverse strand, counting down.
TGGAGACCATCCATGTGGGGCCATTGATAAGGTCTTTGAGGTTTGTGCATCTTTGACATGGACACAGTATATTATTTGAGAACACAGAAATGCTCGACCACTCCAACAACTATCAGAGAAGCCATTGAAATCCACAAGAAAGTGGACAAACAACTTCAACAGAAAGGAGGAAACCATGAACATGAACAAAATCTGGTTTCCAATATTAAAAAAACTCCAAAACAAGGAGCAGCACTCTGAAAACAGAAGAATTCCCGACAGGGATCGATCAGGGTTCAGCTAACAACTCTGAACAAAGGATTCCCGCAGGAAAAGCTTCATGAGAACCACCACTCCTCTTCATGTTCCTTTAGCAATAGAAAGAATATCCCCATGGGCAGAAAAATCAAGCAATTCCAACTGGATGGCCCCCCACGAGGGTCTGCCTCCAAGAAGAGACTCAGATACGGAGTAGGCAGATCAAAAGACAACCTGGCGAAATGGCACGACCTAGAAGAATCCTCCACCTTAAAAAAACCTCCAAAATCAGAACAGTAAATAAGGAGCAGCACTCCGAAAACAGAAGAATTCCAGACAGGGATCGATCAGGGTTCAGCTAACAACTCTGAACAAAGGATTCCCCAAGGCCAGGATGTCAGGCTGGGAAGGCCATTTAATGCTAACAAAGGTGATTAATTACGACATTCACACTGGCCTCCAACAGACAACCTCTGAGAATGCCTGCCATAGATGTGGGCGAAACGCCAGGAGAGAATACTTCTGGAACATGGCCAGACAGCCTGGAAAACATACAACTCTTTGAGGCTCACCCATCAGCTCCTCATTGCTCTGTCCATGGTCCTGATATTCCACATGTTGAACCCAGTTGGTGGCCACTAGGGGCGTGCCAATCGGTTCTGTTTTCGTTCTGTTTTCGTTCTGAATTTCGGGTGCCCCCCATTCTGTTTCCATAAAGATTCCAGGAGTCTTTCGGATTCGTGATTCGGAACCCCGAGTTCTGTTTCCGTTTCACAGAATGGATTCTGTGCCGTTTCACACACTCCTAGTGGCCACCAACTGGGTTCGACATATGCAGTATCAGGACCGCGGACAGAGCAACAAGGAACTGAAGAACGCGACGAAAGTGTTCGGACACAACGATTGGGGCTCTACCAAGACCTTACTTGGAAGGATAACTTAGGAATCCATAAATAAACATGAACATAATACTTATAGTAATAATAATTGTGTTGTCGAAGACTTTCATGGCCAGAATCGCTGGGTTGATGTGAGTTTTCCAAGCTGTATGACCATGTTCCAGAAGCATTCTCTCCTGACGTTTTGCCCACATCTATGGGCCATGAAAGCCTTCGACAACACAAAGGAGAGAGTGTTTGACGATCCAGAATAGGTCTTAAGTTGTATGGTTTGCAGTTATGTTGGAAACCTCTCTGAGTCCCTCGAGATGATATGACAGTATATAAATAAAGTATTATTATTATTATTATTATTGACACAAAGACATAGTATGACACAGCAAACAAGATCTATGGGCTGGATTTCGTATCACAAAATCACAAGTCGGATTATTATTATTATTATTGACACAATGACATAGTATGACACAGCAAACGAGATCTATATGCTGGATTTCGTATCAAAAAATCACAAGTAAAATTATTATTATTATTGACACAAAGATAGTATGACACAGCAAACGAGATCTATAGGCTGGATTTCGTATCACAAAATCACAAGTCGAATTATTATTAATATTATTATTATTATTGACACAAAGACATAGTATGACACAGCAAACGAGATCTATAGGCTGGATTTTGTATCACAAAATCACAAGTCGAACAAGTGTTTAGGACTGTGTGATGTATTTTCGGATGATGCATGCAGATCCCAGTAAGGTGGCCTTTTGCAGTTGTTGTTATTATTATTATTATTATTATTATTAATAATAATAATAATAATAATAATAATAATAATAATATTATGAATTGCAGAATAAACAGCCACGATGCCGGCTATCTGTGCACATATAATAATATAATATAACTAGCTGTGCCCGGCCACGTGTTGCTGTGGTGTAGTCCTAAGTGGGATTTTCTTTGTGGCATTCAAGGTGGCCTAGAGATGATTCCCCTAGGTAGGAAGCAGCCAGGCTTTGAAGCTGCAAGGTCACTCCTTGGAAAGTTTTGTTGTTTACTCCATGGGAAAAACGCACATTACATTTTTATATATATACAGTACAGTCTCACTTATCCAAGCTAAACGGCCCGGCAGAAGCTTGGATAAGCGAATATCTTGGATAATGAGGGATTAAGGAAAAGCCTATTAAACATCAAATTAGGTTATGATTTTACAAATTAAGCACCAAAACATCATGTTATACAACAAATTTGACAGAAGAAGTAGTTCAATACGCAGTAATGTTATGTTGTAATTACTGTATTTACGAATTTAACATCAAAATATCACGATATATTGAAAACATTGACTACAAAAATGGCTTGGACTATCCAGGGGCTTGGATAAGCGAGGCTTGGATAAGTGAGACTCTACTGTAGATTTTTCTAGGTTTTTTTTATCGAAAGACATAGATGGGATGACTATGTCTTTTGTGGCCAAATTTGGTGTGATTTGGTTCAGTAGTTTTGTTGTTTACTCAGTCCTACAAACGTACATCTATATATATAAAAGGGTAACGGGATCGCGGCGCCGGACAAAAAAACTAAACTAAATGCCCCACAACCTCGAAAATTGACAGCACTATAGATAGATTGATAATAATAATAATCCACGCCTCTACGTTCATACAACAAAAAGGAAAGAAAAATAAAATCCTAACCACAGCAAACCCGATCCAACAAAAATTCAAACGCAATAGAATCAACAACATTACAACAGGACAATAACATAAAACGGCATCAACATCAAAGGTCCTTCAATGCATTCTCTATTATTTCATTTGCATAGGAAATAGAAGAAAATCATTTTTCTTCGTCACTCATTCATACAACTGCAGAAATGACAACTTTCCCAAGGTGTGTTTGGAGCTGTCCCTTCCCAGTTGGGCCACTGGGTCCCATTGGGCTTTGGTGTCATGGCGGCCGCCGCTTTGGCCAGGGAAGGGTTCATCCGCAACCCGAGACTCCGGTTGCCCTGGAAACGGCTCCGAGGGCCTCTCCTCGCCATCGATTCCAGAAATCTACTCTTTGCATGTATGATCCATGAAAAGGCTGTAGGCCTATTGATCGGCGGCGGGGAGGAGGGAGGCAGCGGAGAGGCAGAGGAACAAAGAAGGTTCTTCCTCAGGTTCAGGTGGAAGCTCGTTCCTTGCCTTAGCATTGAATAGTTGTTGTTAAAGTGCGAAGTTATGGAACCCTGCGCAGACGGGGAAGCCTTAGCATTGAACGGTTGTGTTGTTAAAGCGCGAAGTACGGAACCCTGCGCAGACGGGGAAGCCTTAGCATTGAACGGTTGTGTTGTTAAAGTGTGGAGTATGGAACCCTGCGCAGACGGGGAAGCCTTAGCATTGAACAGTTGTGTTGTTAAAGTGTGGAGTATGGAACCCTGCGCAGACGGGGAAGCCTTAGCATTGAACGGTTGTGTTGTTAAAGTCCGAAGTAGGGAACCCTGCACAGACGGGGAAGCCTTAGCATTGAACGGTTGTGTTGTTAAAGTCCGAAGTAGGGAACCCTGCACAGACGGGGAAGCCTTAGCATTGAACGGTTGTGTTGTTAAAGTACGAAGTACGGAACCCTGCGAAGACGGGGAAGCCTTAGCATTGAACGGTTGTGTTGTTAAAGAGCGAAGTACGGAACCCTGCGCAGACGGGGAAGCCTTAGCATTGAACGGTTGTGTTGTTAAAGTGCATTTCACAAGAACGTGTGGGTCACATTATTGCTTTGCTTGGCTATCGGAAGATCTGTGCACGACGGGGACCGCGAGATGTCGGTTGCGGGAACCGAGGGTAGACTTTTTCAGAAAACTTGTTCATCGTTGGCAGAAATGTATCCAATTGTCGGGTGATTGTGTGGAAAAGTGAATAGTGGTAGTTCAAGAGCACATTCTCAGGATTAAGTCTGCGTTTGATTTATTAAAATATTCCCATTTAGAGGAGACATGGTGAAGACAGTGCGAAGGAAGACGTCCGAGGCACATGGGACGCCGCTTGTCAGTTATTGCCAATTAGTCACCGAAAAGCCCCGGCGCGTATGATCTCGCTGCTCCGGCCGAGTTGATTACTCTAATTAATTTCGCATCGATCGGTGCTGAGAAAAAGGCCGACCGGGGGGAACGAAGAGGCCGGGCCTGGACAATCTGCCACAATCAAAGCCCTCCTGATGGAAGGCCATCCGACCTCATAGAGAAATTTATAGAGATACTAGCTTGGGTATCCGGCGTGGCCCGGGTTATTCGTAAAAGTCATTTTTTAATTGTATAAAATACTAGCTGTGCCCAGCCACGTGTTTCTGTGGTGAAGTATGGGAAATAAAGTATTGAGGAATTGGTGGTAGTTAAGGTAAAGGTGTGGAGTCCAGATAATCCAGTTAAAGCAGATAATATAAGATTATAAATGGGTTATATAGCTGTGTGGAAGGGCCTTGAGTCTACACTGCCATCTAATCCAGTTAAAATCTGATAATTTGTATTTTATAGGCAGTGTGGAAGAGGCCTAAGTGAGGCCTAACTCTGCCTGTCCCCTGGGTGAGTGGATTCCTAGGATACCAAGTGGGCGGAGCTTAGCCTTCTAACTGGCAGCAATTGGATAAAAACAATTATTCCTCTCCCTCTAATTAGGACTTTTTTTCTTTTCTTTTTGTTGTATCAACCTAGCGGCATGGATGATGGGTTGTGTTGTCAATTTTCGAGGTTGTGGGGTGTTTAGTTTTGTTGTTTTGGCGGTCGCCAGGATTCCATCACGCTTTTATATTTATAGATGCTCTATGGCTGTAGGGTAAACTACAACTCCCACTATGGTGAGTCAGTCCCCTCAAACCCCTCCAGTAGGTTGAGCTAGTTCTGTGTGCCAAGTTTGATCCAGATCCATCACTGGATCCAGTTCCTCTGGATGTTGGTGAACGACAACTCCCAAAAATCAAGAACCATCTCTCCCATGTCCCTCCAATATTCAAATTTTTGGTGTATTGGATATGTGGTCCAGATCCATCCGTGTTTGGGTTCACATCCCAGTAGCTACAACTCCAAAATTTCCAGGCCATTTCGCCTCAAATCCCACTAGTATTCGAATAAAATAAATGAACCTGTGGAACTCACTGCACCTGGAAACTCTGAGAATGTTTTCCTTCCAGAGGCATCTCGGAAGCTTTCATCGCAATGACTCGCTACTCTGTCCGTGGGTTGGGAAATTTTCCGAAATACAACACCAGCCTCGGTAGTTCTCCTTGGAAATTTTCAAACACGGCCTCTGCAGCCCCGAAAAGCCGCTCGATACGGCTATTGATCCGCCATTTCGCCTCCATCGGCTTTGCCAGCATGAGCTCGCGCCGCAGCTTTTGTGCCTGGGGAGCATCAGAAAAATCAAGCATTTTTCCAAGAGAGCCGGGCATTCTCCTCTCTTGGACTTTCCAGATTTCAAATATAGAGAGCTGGGGTTTAGGATTCGCAGTATGAAATGCCTTGCTGAACTATACAACTGCAGCGAGAACGCTATAGTTCCACTTCGACTGCTCTATGGGTCTTTGCTACAGAATATTGAGATTGGCAATGCATTTAGGGTTCTCCCCAATTGCCTCCCCGCACGTTCTTACGATGCTATAGCACTCTTACAGGGCTATAATGCTCTTAAAATAATAAGATTCTGAAAGAGCGATAATGTTCTTACTGGGCTGTACTGCTACTACAGGGCGATAATGCTCTTACAGGACTAAAATGTTCTTACGGGACTATAACACTCTTACAGGACTATAATGCTCTTATGGGACTATAGCGCTCTTACAGGGCTATAGCATTCTTACAGGGCTGTAATGCTCTTACAGGACTATAACGCTCTTACGGGGCTATAACGCTTTTACAGGGCTATAGCATTCTTACAGGGCTGTAATGCTCTTACAGAGCTATAGCGCTCTTACGGGGCTAGAACACTTTTAAGGGGCTATAATGCTCTTACAGGACTATAATGTTCTTACGGGGCTATAACGCTCTTACAGGGCTATAGCACTCTTACAGGGCTGTAATGCTCTTACAGGGCTATAACGCTCTTACAGGACTATAATGCTCTTACAGGACTATAGCGCTCTTACAGGGCTACAACGCTCTTACGGGGCTATAACGCTCTTATGGGACTATAATGCTCTTACAGGGCTATAGCGCTCTTACAGGGCTTTAACACTCTTACAGGGCTATAACACTTTTAAGGGGCTATGATGCTCTTACAGCACTATAATGTTCTTACGGGCTATAACACTCTTATGGGACTATAATGCTCTTACCGGGCTATAGCATTCTTACAGGGCTGTAATGCTCTTAGAGGGCTGTAACGCTCTTATGGGACTATAGCGCTCTTACGGGGCTGTAATGCTCTTACAGGACTATAACGCTCTCACGGGACTATAACGCTCTTACAGGGCTATAGCATTCTTACAGGGCTATAACGCTCTTACAGGGCTATAACACTCTTATGGGACTATAATGCTCTTACCGGGCTATAGCATTCTTACAGGGCTGTAATGCTCTTACAGGGCTGTAACGCTCTTATGGGACTATAGCGCTCTTACGGGGCTGTAATGCTCTTACAGGACTATAACGCTCTCACGGGACTATAACGCTCTTACAGGGCTATAGCATTCTTACAGGGCTGTAATGCTCTTACAGGGCTATAACACTTTTAAGGGGCTGTAATGCTCTTACAGGGCTATAACACATTTAAGGGGCGATAATGCTCTTACAGGACTATAATGTTCTTACAGGGCTATAACACTCTTACAGAGCTACAGCATTCTTACAGGGCTGTAACGCTCTTACGGGACTATAACGCTCTTACAGGACTATAACGCTCTTACAGGACTATAATGCTCTTACAGAGCTATAACACTCTTATAGGGTTATAACACTTTTAAGGGGCTATAATGCTCTAAGAGGACTATAATGTTCTTACGGAGCTATAACGCTCTTACAGGGCTATAGCATTCTTACAGGGCTGTAATGCTCTTACAGGGCTATAACGCTCTTACGGGACTATAATGCTCTTACAGGGCTATAGCAATCTTACTGGGCTATAGTGCTGTTACAGGGCTATAATGCCATTACGTCGTTATAACGCACTTACAGGGCTATCAATGCTACAGTGTTCTTACAGTGCTATAGTACTATTACAATACTATAGTGTTTTGACAGGGATAGCATGCTATTACGGTACTATAAAGCTATTTCAGGGATATAGTGCTATTGCAACTCTGTAGTGCTCTGTAGTGCTATTACAATTCAATAGTGGTATTACAAAACTATAACACTCTTATAGTGTTATAGTGCTATTACAATGCTATAGAGCTCTTACAGTGCTATAGTGCTATTACAATGCTATAGAGCGCTTACAGTGCTATAGTGCTATTACAATGCTATAATGCTCTTACAGTGCTATAGTGCTATTACAATGCTATAGAGCGCTTACAGTGCTATAGTGCTATTACAATGCTATAGAGCGCTTACAGTGCTATAGTGCTATTACAATGCTATAGAGCGCTTACAGTGCTATAGTGCTATTACAATGCTATAATACTCTTACAGTGTTATAGTGCTATTACAATGTTATAATACTCTTACAGTGTTATAGTGCTATTACAATGCTATAGAGCTCTTACAGTGCTATTGTGCCTTTAGAGTATTATAATGGTATTTGATTATTTGGTTATTGATGTTGAGCGTTCTTAGCCCTTTGTCCCAGTCTTTTCCAAAAGGAAGAAACAAAGAAGGGGATGGGCAAGTTGAGCCAACACTGTGATGCTGCAGCTCAAAAAAAACGAATGTGATTCTAGGCAGCATCAATAGGAGCCTAGTGCTGAATTCGAGGGAAGCCGTAGACCCTTTCTATGTCTGGAATAAATACTGTCTCCGAATCTGGGCACCGCCATTCAATCGGTCACGTCCGTGCAGCAAATCCTGGATCAATTAATCAATCCTGATCGAGATTACAGGACGTAATCATAATTAATTTTCAAGACCTGATTGATCACGTCCTGAGTTTCTCATGGTCGCCGGTGATAAAGTGGAAAGCTTTGAGCCGACCACTCCCACCTCTGGCTTCGGTTTTGCTTTTCTGTTCGAATGGCAGAAGAATGGAAAATCACCCGAAGAAATCCAAAAGGAAGGATGCCAAGGAAATTCACCTTGATTCGGGGGGAGTTGTAGTTCACCTACATCCAGAGAAACTGTGAACCCCACCGACGATAAATCTGGATCAAACTTGGCACACAGAACCACCATAACCAGTTGAACATACTGGAGGGGTTTTGGGGGGCTGACTCACCATAGTGGGAGTTGTAGTTTACCCTACACTGAACCCCACCCATGATGCATCCAGAGCAAACTTGCCCGACATAACAAACTTTAAATACTGAGTTTCTCGAGGCTAACCTGGCATACTGTCAGTTGTAGCTCACCCGCAACCTTATGCATTTTGTACAAGTAAACAAATGACTTTTTGAAATAAGCTAGTAATAGCTTGATCCCTTGATCTGGTCATGTAAGTGTGATTTATGGTTATAATTGTATTATTTTACTTTGTTTAATAATGTGTATTATGTTGTTATGTAATGTTTGTGTTGCTTTTATGACTGAGTCCCATCCGGGAGATAGGGCGGAATATAAATAAAGTTTTATTATTATTATTATTATTACTAATATAATAAAAGTCAGTATCTGTTTGTATGTATCTATGAATCTATGTATGCTTGTATGTATGTTTCCATGATGGCCCCCACTTTCAGAGAGCACTGTATCATCCAATATGAAATTATTATTATTATTATTATTATTATTATTATTATTATTATTATTATATGTTTTGTAACTTTTTCAAGCTTGTGATCTCATCAGTTCTTTGTCACAGGCACAAGTTCCAATCAATTATTATTATTATTATTATTATTATTATTATTATTATTATTATTATTATTATTATTTTAGATATGCTGGATTTTGTTTCACAAAATCACAAGTCAAACACTTCCCAAGTGTCTAGGACGGTGTGATGTATTTTCGGATGATGTGCGCAGATCCCAGTAGGGTGGCCTTTTGCAGATTATTATTATTATTATTATTATTATTATTATTATTATTATTATTATTATTATTATTATTGTATGACACAGCAAACAAGATAGATATGCTGGATTTCGTTTCACAAAATCACAAGCCGAACACTTCCCAAGTGTCTAGGACTGTGTGATGTATTTTCGGATGATGCGTGCAGATCCCAGTAGGGTGGCCTTTTTCAGATTATTATTATTATTATTATTGTATGACACAGCAAACAAGATAGATATGCTGGACTTCGTATCACAAAATCACAAGTCGAACACTTCCCAAGTGTCTAGGACTGTGTGATGTATTTTCGGATGATGCGTGCAGATCCCAGTAGGGTGGCCTTTTTCAGATTATTATTATTATTATTATTGTATGACACAGCAAACAAGATAGATATGCTGGACTTCGTATCACAAAATCACAAGTCGAACACTTCCCAAGTGTCTAGGACTGTGTGATGTATTTTCGGATGATGTGTGCAGATCCCAGTAGGGTGGCCTTTTTCAGATTATTATTATTATTATTATTATTATTATTATTATTATTATTATTATTATTATTTTATGACACAGCAAACAAGATAGATATGCTGGATTTCATATCACAAAACCACAAGTCGAACACTTCCCGAGTGTCTAGGACTGTGTGATGTATTTTCGGATGATGCTGCAGATCCCAGTAGGGTGGCCTTTTGCAGTTGGCAGATTGTGATTTTGTCAATGTCTATGGTTTTCAATGCCGGCTGAGATCTTTTGGCACGGCACCCAATGTGCCCATCACCACCGGGACCACCTGCACTGGTTTCTGCCAGAGTCTCTGAAGTTCAATCTTGAGGTATTATTATTATTATTATTATTATTGTATATACTCGAGTATAAGCCTAGTTTTTCAGCCCTTTTTTAGGACTGGAAGAAAAAAAACCTCCTCGGCTTATACTCGTGTGAGGGTTCTGGTGGGCTTATATTCAGGTCGGCTTATACTCAAGTATATATGGTATATTTTTCTCTATTATTATTTTACATTTATTATTTTACTCTATTCATTATTATTATTACATTTATTATTTTACTCTATTATTGTTGTTACTTTTACATTTATTTTATTCTATTATTATTAATACATTTTTTATTTTATTATTACATTTATTATTGCATTTATTATTATTACATTTATTATTTTACTCTATTATTACATTTATTATTTTACTGCATTCATTATTATTATTATGACATGTATTATTTCACTCTATTATTATTAAAAGGATACATAAGCACATTTACATTGAAGAAGATGAGAATAATGATTTAATCAGAGTTGAACAGTCTTATCTTAAATTACAGTTCGATGTAAAGATTCGAAAACATGTAAACTACTGATGCCTCAATTAATGTAATTTTACTAGTATCTATTTTTATTTTTTAAAATTTCCCACCCTCGGCTTATACTGAAATCAATGTTTTCCCAGTTTTTTGTGGTAAAATTAGGTGCCTCGGCTAATATTCGGGTCGGTTTATATTCAAGTATATACAGTATCAATATTGGCATCATTATTACTTTTAGTATATATTGTTATGATATTGTTATATTATATTATATTATATTATTATTATATTATTGATATGCACCATTGGGGATTCATTCATTATTTTCTTGTTATATTATATTATATTATTATTATATTATATTATATTATTATTATATTATTGATATGCACCGTTGGGGATTCATTCATTATTTTATTGTTATATTATATTATATTATTATTATTATATTATTGATATGCACAGTTGGGGATTCATTCATTATTTCATTGTTATATTATATTATTATTATATTATTGATATGCACAGTTGGGGATTCATTCATTATTTTATTGTTATATTATATTATTGATACACACAGTTGGGGATTCATTCATTATTTTATTGTTATATTATATTATTATTATTATATTATTGATATGCACAGTTGGGGATTCATTCATTATTTTATTGTCATATTATATTATATTATTATATTATTGATATTGATATTATTGATTTTATTGTTATATTATTATTATATTATTGATATGCTCAGTTGGGGATTCATTCATTATTTTATTGTATATTATTGTTGTTGAATATTCTGCACATATTTAAATTACTAATAATCATGTACTATGACTATTGTTATGAATAATAAAATATCAATATTGGGATTATTATTATTATTTTATTATGACACAGCAAACAAGATAGATATGCTGGATTTCGTTTCACAAAATCACAAGTCGAACACTTCCCAAGTGTCTAGGACTGTGTGATGTATATTATTATTATTATTATTATTATTATTATTATTATTATTATTATTATTTTATGACACAGCAAACAAGATATATATGCTGGATTTCGTTTCACAAAATCACAAGTCGAATACATCCCAAGTGTCTAAGGACTGTGTGATGTATATTATTATTATTATTATTATTATTATTATTATTATTATTATTATTATTGATAGGTACCGTTGGAGGTTTGTTTCTTATTTTTGGAGACGTTCTTGTCGCTATTGCTGACATCGGCCGATTGACTCTTTCGCCTTCAAATCTACACAGAAACCCAAGCAGCCGTCGCCATTGAATATTAATAAATTAGTATTAATAGCCTATTGATAAAAACATGTCAGCTATTGATGAGACAAAGCCGGGACGGAGTGCTGCCTCGAGGGGAAAACGTTGCCTGTTTCTTTGTCATGGTCTCATTTAACCGAATCCAAACCTAGATTCGAACCCAGGTCCTTTCAAAATAGATAGGGATATCGTGGAAAATAGAATACATTAAAAGTTATTTTAATTTATTATTAAGCCCTCCTCGTTGCTTATGGATCAATAGAAGGAAGGCGGCGAAGAAATAAAATTTAAAAATATAGAAATCCAACCCAACTCGGTCCGGTCACTGGCCGGGAACATTGATCCGGATGCCGCATTCAGGGGAAAGGGGGAAAAAAAATCCATTTTTCCCACGTCTCTCCTCCGGTTGCTAGGCAACGGGTCCAGCGCCCGGCAACCATCGGTCAGCATTCCTGGACCAGTCTCTCATAGATGTCCCATCAGTGGTCAGTTGGTCAAGTTTAGAAAAGAGGCCTAAAAGGCCTCTCAGGAGAGATATAGAGGCTCAGCCCTATCTCATGCTCTTGGGAAGAGGCCCCGCCCCCACCCCTAGCCCCGCCCTTTAGTCCTAAAAGGCCTCTCAGGAGAAATATAGAGGCTCAGCCCTATCTCATGCCCTTGGGAAGAGACCCCGCCCCCTTCCCTAGCCCCGCCCTTTAGTCCTAAAAGGCCTCTCAGGAGAAATATAGAGGCTCAGCCCTATCTCATGCCCTTGGGAAGAGACCCCGCCCCCTTCCCTAGCCCCGCCCTTTAGTCCTAAAAGGCCTCTCAGGAGAAATATAGAGGCTCAGCCCTATCTCATGCCCTTGGGAAGAGACCCCGCCCCCTTCCCTAGCCCCGCCCTTTAGTCCTAAAAGGCCTCTCAGGAGAAATATAGAGGCTCAGCCCTATCTCATGCCCTTGGGAAGAGACCCCGCCCCCTTCCCTAGCCCCGCCCTTTAGTCCTAAAAGGCCTCTCAGGAGAAATATAGAGGCTCAGCCCTATCTCATGCCCTTGGGAAGAGACCCCGCCCCCTTCCCTAGCCCCGCCCTTTAGTCCTAAAAGGCCTCTCAGGAGAGGTATAGAGGCTCAGCCCTGTCTCAGGCTCTTGGGAAGAGGCCCCGCCGCCACCCCTAGCCCCGCCCTTTAGTCCTAAAAGACCTCTCAGGAGAAATATAGAGGCTCAGCCCTGTCTCGCGCTCTTGGGAAGAGGCCTCGCCCCCACCCCTAGCCCCGCCCTTTAGTCCTAAAAGACCTCTCAGGAGAAATATAGAGGCTCAGCCCTGTCTCAGGCTCTTGGGAAGAGGCCCCGCCCCCACCCCTAGCCCCGCCCTTTACTCCTAAAAGGCCTCTCAGGAAAGATATAGAGGCTCAGCCCTGTCTCAGGCTCTTGGAAGGAGGCCCCGCCCCTAGCTCCACCCTTTAGTCCTGAAAGGCCTCTCAGGAGAGGTATAGAGGCTCAGCCCTGTCTCGGGCTCTTGGGAAGAAGCCACGCCCACTCCTCTAGCTCCACCCCCTGTGTGTCCTAACAGGAGCCTCAGGTGCTCAGCCCTGTCTCCGGCACTTGGGAAGAGGCCCCGCCCCTCCCCTAGGTATGGAGAAACTAAGCAAGGAAGGTTTATATATCTGTGGAAAGTCCTGCTTAGTTTCTCCATACCTCGCAACCTCTGAGGATGCCTGCCATAGATGTGGGCGAAACGTTAGGAGAGAATGCTTCTGAAACAAAGCCAGACCGCCTGGAAAACATACAACAACCCTGTGATCCCGCCCATGAAAGCCTTCGACAACACATCCTCCACCGTGTATGACTGTGGAGTAAACAAACAATTCAGCATCCGTATGCTTGCCCACCATGCCCTGCCTCGTGCACAGAGGAAGAACTGTTTAGAGCTACAGACAATGCAGTCTCTGTTGCCTGTTTTTGGTCTAAAATTATTTGTGATCCCTTCATTTTATCAGTTTTGAACTTGTTTACTTATGTAATAAATACGAAATAAAAACAATTATCTTCTTTTCGTCGTTCATTTCCTCCCTACTGCCTGTTAGGAGAGAATGCTTCTGAATAACTATTTAGAGCTACAGACAATGCAGTCACTGTTGCCTGTTTTTGGTCTAAAACTATGTGATTCCTTCATTTTATCAGTTTTGAACTTGTTTACCTATGTAATAAATACGAAATAAAAACAATTATCTCCTTTTCATCATTCATTTCCTCCCTACTGCCTGTTAGGAGAGAATACTTCTGGAAGATGGCCATACAGCCCGGAAAACATACAACAACACTGTGATCCCAGCCATGAAAGCCTTCAACAACACATCCTCCACCGTGTATGACTGTGGAGTAAACAAACAACTCAGCATCTGTATGCTTGCCCACCATGAACAGAGGAAGAACTATTTAGAGCTACAGACAATGCAGTCACTGTTGCCTGTTTTTGGTATAAAACTATTTAGCAGCTTGTGATCCCTTTATTTTATCAGTTTTAAACCCTGTGATCCTGACCACGAAAGCCTTCGACAACACATCCTCCACCTTGTATGACTGTGGAGTAAACAAACAACTCAGCATCTGTATGCTTGCCCACCATGCTGTCTTATGCACAGAGGAAGAACTATTTAGAGCTACAGACAATGCAGTCACTGTTGCCTGTTTTTGGTCTAAAACTATGTGATTATTTTATCAGTTTTAAACTTGTTTACTTATGTAATAAATACGAAATAAAAACAATTATCTTCTTTTCGTCGTTCATTTCCTCCCTACTGCCTGTTAGGAGAGAATACTTCTGAATAACTATTTAGAGCTACAGACAATGCAGTCACTGTTGCCTGTTTTTGGTCTAAAACTATGTGATTCCTTTATTTTATCCGTTTTTAAACTTGTCTATTTATGCAATGCTTTTGACACCAAATTAAAAAACATTTGCTCCTTTTTGTTTTTCATTTTCACTGGAATTTTGGAGCGCCGAAGGTTACCCATACGTGGTGTAGGAAAACGAAGCCGTGGTTGGGCCTGCTTTGCCCAAAGGACGTCTGGAAAAGACCATGACGGGTTCCTTCCTTCCCTCCCCACCTTCCCGGCTGTTTGTTTTCACTTAAGGCGAACCTCATCGACGTCTCGGCTCGATATCGGGCGGCCAATCCACTGGGCCTGTCAGCCCCGAGATCTTAGCCGCATCTCCGTCAGACATCCCCACGTTCCTCAACCTCAGCATAAATCTTTCCTCAGATCTGAGGCCGCGGCCATCAAACTCCTCCTAATGAGGCGGCCGCTTGGCAAGATTCCTGCGGCCAGCGAGTGCCAAGGAATGCCCGGAGACGGACGGATGGCTTTCTGTCATTTATCCTGACACCTTTTCCATACAGGAAATCCATTTCTGGGAGGGAAAGAAAGTCCGACAACGAGAACAAAGGCCTACAAGAAAAGTACCGTCATCTCACATTTCTTCATCATGTCCTATCTGGACGTTTTTCCTAAATGTGATCCAGGACCCTCTTCCTCATCTATATATATAAAAATGTAACGTGTGTTTTTACCATGGAGTAAACAACAAAACCACTGGATCAAATCGCACCAAATTTGGCTACAAAAGACACAGTCATCCCATCTATGTCTTTCAAAAAAAAAACCTAGAAAAATACAATCCAAATTACAGAGGATGTATATATATTAGACATGTCCAAAAAATCATTTTGAATCGTATATCGGAATTATTTCGGATTGTTCTCGCTTTTTGATACGCATTCCGAGACATTGTCTCACAGCGCAACCAGCAATGTAATTCAAACCATTGTTGGCCCATTCTCTAATTGTCTCTTAATGTTTCATTAATTTTCCCCCCCATAAAAATTTTTAAAATATATTTTTAAAAATATTTTAATTTTTTTTTGTTTCTTCAACCTACCTTGAATGGGAGCTTAGCGCAGCCTAACATGGCTGCCGCTCCCCGGCCAATCAGAAGCTTCCACGATGGACGCAAAGGTGGGGGCTAACATCCTCTCATCCACATGGAAGATTGCCATACAAGCCTGGTATGTAGCGATTGCGCATGCGCGTCTACCATTTTAGAAACATTTAGAATCATTACGAATTTTCAGAAATATCCGAAATTTTTGGGTGAAAAAATCAGAAATACTTTCTGTATCGAAGCGCCAGCGCCCCCTACTTTAGAAACGAGATTTGAAACATTTTTTTCATCGATCGGACATGCCTAATCTATATAAAAGAGTGATGGCATCACGGCAATTCACAAAACAACAAAAGTACAGGCCCCCCAACCTCAAAATTTGACAACACAACCCATCATCCACGCCTCAAGGTTGATACAACAAAAAGAAAAGAAAAATAAAGTCCTAATTAGAGGGAAAGGATTAATTGTTTGTATCCAATTGCTGCCAGTTAGAGGACTAATCTCTGCCCACTTGGTCTCCTAGCAACCCACTCAGCCCAGGGGACAGGCAGAGTTAGGCTTCAGTTAGGCCACAAAAGACATAGTCATCCAATCTATGTCTTTCAATCAAAAAACCTAGAAAAATAAAGTCCGAATAACAGATAACCCCCCCCCCCCCATTGCTTACCACGCATGCGCAGAGCCCACCCCCTCTCGGAACTGAAACAACCACATTATCCAGAGGCTCTCATTGCTGTGTGCTGTCAAACGGCATCAGCTCGAAAGACAGTTGCATCTGTCAAGGAGAAAATTTAGGTACCGCTTTATGCGGGGAGGCTAATTTAACTAATTTACAACACCATTAAAAAATTCCAGCAGCGTGCGGAAAGGAATGAGGAAGTACTCCATCAAGGACTCGGTGTCACAAGTGGACAATGAAGTGGTCGCTCACCCTGTGGCCAGAATCGAGCATAGCCTCATGAAGCCGGAAGCTGGAAAATGTTAAATTGCCTCTGTGTCTGTCTATATATGTCGTGCGTCTAATGGCATTGAATGCTTGCCATGTGTATGTGCATTGTGATCCGTACATATAATTATTTATCATTATAATAATAATAATAATAATAATTATTATTATTATTATTATTATTATTGAGTCCTCTTCGGGGTGAGAAGAGCGGAATATAAATATTATTTATTTATTTATTTAATACATTTATATCCCGCCCTTCTCACCCCAAAATTAAATTTACATACAATATTATATTATTAGCATAGCACAATACTGGCAATCAATTACCATATTGTACCATATCTATATATTGTAATATTATTAATAATATGACATGTAATATATAACATATAATTCATATTATTAATAATTTCTTTATAATAAATATTAACAATTACTATGTTGTATTATTAGCACTATGTTGTATTACAAAATAATATTATTAATATTATAGGCATCATATATAATATATATAATAAATACTGTAAAGAAATCAAGAAATCAATCAATTTGACAGCCGTCCATCCTGAGCCAGCGGAAGCAAGTCAATAGAGACAAAGCAAGGTTATTAATTTTTCAGAAAAAAAGGGAGAAATGCATTATACATTTTTTTTTCTCCGAGAGAAAATATTGATGAAGGCACTCGGGGTTTTTTCCTCTCCGTTTCCTCTATCCATTATTATTATTATTATTATTATTATTATTATTATTATTATTATTATTATTATTATTTTATTATGACACAGCAAACAAGATAGACTTGCTGGATTTCGTATCACAAAATCACAAGCCGAACACTTCCCAAGTGTCTAGGACTGTGTGATGTATTTTGGGATGATGCATGCAGATCCCAGTAGGGTGGCCTTTTGCAGATGACGATGACGATGATGATTATTATTATTATTTTATTATGACACAGCAAACAAGATAGATATGCTGGTTTTCGTTTCACAAAATCACAAGTCGAACACTTCCCAAGTGTCTAGGACTGTGTGATGTATTTTGGGATGATGCATGCAGATCCCAGTAGGGTGGCCTTTTGCAGATGATGATGATGATGATGATGATGATTATTATTATTATTATTAGAAGCACAACAAGATAAGTCCACAGCAGAGACTCTGCTGGCTGTTGTATTGGATCACACGTTGGACACTTCCCAAGTGTCTAGGATTGTGTGATGTATGGGCAAATAATGCCGATTATTATTACTATTGTATGTAATATTATTTTTTTTATTATTATATTCAATTATTATTTTTTGACACACAGCATCAATATGCTGGCTGTTGTATTGGATCACACGTCAGACACTTCTCAAGTGTCTAGGACTGTGTGATGTATTTTGGGATGATGCATGCAGATCCCAGTAGGGTGGCCTTTTGCAGATGATGATGATGATGATGATGATGATTATTATTATTATTATTATTATTATTATTATTATTTTATTATGACACAGCAAACAAGATAGATATGCTGGATTTCATATCACAAAATCACAAGTCGAACACTTCCCAAGCGTTTAGAACTGTGTGATGTATTTTCGAATGATGTGCGCAGATCCCAGTAGGGTGGCCTTTTGCACCCTATTTATTATTATTATTATTATTATTATTATTATTATTATTATTATTATTATTATTAAATATTTATAAAATTATTATTATTATTATTCTGGCTAAAACCTGGAATCTCAATCAGCAACACCAGAGGCACTCCAAGTGGCCAACTACTGTTCAAAAGACATTTAGTATCATGCAAAGTTTTTGTTTTAACTTTGTTTACATTTTCAAATACATTGCAATGTTTATCCTCGGTTCGCTACTGACATGATAAATAAACAAACAAACCTCATGACAAACAAAAGTCATGTGGCCATAGGCGTAGGACTGCATGGAGTGCTGTTACCTTCCCGCCGGAGCGGTAGCTATTCATCTACTCACATTGGCATGTTTTTGAACTGCTAGAAGCTGGGGCTAACAGCGGGAGCTCACCCCGCTCCTCGGATTCGAACCGCCAACAGCTCAGCGAAACGATACTCGCAGGAACACAATGGAATACAATATAATGGAATTATAATGGAATACAATATTATACTAATAATAATACGATATTATAATATTAATTATATATTATATATTAAATCTAATATTACTAATAATATTACCATATAGTAATTTAATGCTTATATTGTGCTATGCTAGTAATATATTGTATGTTCATTTGATTTGTAAGCCGCTCTGAGTCCCCTTCGGGGTGAGAAGAACGGGATATAAATGTAGAAAATCAATAAATAAATAAACACCTCGAGCAAGCATGAGTCCAAAAGTGGCAGGCTAAAACCAGGAAACTCAATCCAATCCAACATTGGATAAGCGAGACTCTACTGCAACATACTCTCAAGAGACCAAAAATCAAGAAATAGCTTCCTAAGGTCTACAGAGATACTCGCAGGAACACCTCGAGCAAGCAAGAGTCCAAAAGTGGCAGGCTTAAACCTGGAACCTCAATCCAAGTAACTAAGTGATCTTAATTAGTTACTTAGTTACGCCTTAAATCAAGAAATAGCTTTCTTTTAAAAAAATACTTTCTTAGATCTACAGAGATACTCTCAGGAACCCCTCAAGCAAGCAAGAGTTCAAAAGTGGCAGGCTTAAACCTGGAATCTCAATCCAAGTAACTAAGTGATCTTAATTAGTTACTTAGTTACGCCTTAAATCAAGAAATAGCTTTCTTTTCTTTTTTTAATACTTTCTTAGATCTACAGAGATACTCACAGGAACCCCTCGAGCAAGCAAGAGTCCAAAAGTGGCAGGCTAAAACCTGGAACCTCAATCCAAGTAACTAAGAAATCTTAAAAGTTAACATAGTTGATTTACTTACAAACTTCATGTATTCAGCATACAGCAGTGGTTCTCAACTTTCTTCATGTTGTGGTGACCCCAAAAATAAAATTATTTTCATTGCTACTTCCTAACTGTATTTTTGCGACTGTTATGAATCATAATGTAAATATCTGATATGCAGATATGGTATGGAGGCCACACAGCTTTACCTTTACCAACTTAGTTACTTAGTTACGCCTTAAATCAAGAAATAGCTTTCTAAGTTCTACAGAGATACTCGCAGGAACACCTTGAGCAAGCAAGAGTCCAAAAGTGGCAGGCTTAAACTGTTATGAATCATAATGTAAATATCTGATATGCAGATATGGGATGGAGGCCACATAGCTTTACCTTTACCTACTTAGTTATGCCTTAAATCAAGAAATCACTTTCTAAGATCTACAGAGATACTCACAGGAACACCTCGAGCAAGCAAGAGTCCAAAAGTGGCAGGCTAATACCCGGAACCTCAATCCAAGTAACTAAGAGATCTTAGTTTATTACTTAGTTACGCCTTAAATCAAGAAATAGCTTTCTTAAATCTACAGAGATACTCGCAGGAACACCTCGAGCAAGCAAGAGTCCAAAAGTGGCAGGCTTAAACCCGGAACCTCAATCCAAGTAACTAAGTGGTCTTAGTTAGTTATGCCTTAAATCAAGAAATAGCTTTCTAAGGTCTACAGAGATACTAGCAGGA
Organism: Anolis carolinensis; assembly: GCF_035594765.1. NCBI lineage: Eukaryota > Metazoa > Chordata > Lepidosauria > Squamata > Anolidae > Anolis > Anolis carolinensis. The sequence continues at coordinate 34,548,334 of NW_026943818.1, read as the reverse complement.
ACTCCTCGAGCAAGCAAGAGTCCAAAAGTGGCAGGCTAAGACCCGGAACCTCAATCCAAGTAACTAAGTGATCTTAGTTAGTTATGCCTTAAATCAAGAAATAGCTTTCTTAGATCTACAGAGATACTCGCAGGAACACCTCGAGCAAGCAAGAGTCCAAAAGTGGCAGGCTTAAACCTGGAACCTCAATCCAAGTAAATAAGTGATCTTAGTTATGCCTTAAATCAAGAAATAGCTTTCTTAGATCTACAGAGATACTCGCAGGAACACCTCGAGCAAGCAAGAGTCCAAAAGTGGCAGGCTTAAACCTGGAACCTCAATCCAAGTAACTAAGTGATTTTAGTTAGTTATGCCTTAAATCAAGAAATAGCTTTCTAAGTTCTACAGAGATACTCGCATGAACACCTTGAGCAAGCAAGAGTCCAAAAGTGGCAGGCTAAAACCTGGAACCTCAATCCAAGTAACTTAGTGATCTTAGTTATATAGTTACGCCTTAAATCAAGAAATAGCTTTCTCAAATCTACACTCACAGGAACACCTCGAGCAAGCAAGAGTCCAAAAGTGGCAGGCTAAAACCTGGAACCTCAATCCAAGTAACTGACCTTAGTTAGTTACTTAGTTACGCCTTAAATCAAGAAATAGCTTTCTAAGTTCAACAGAGGAACACCTCGAGAAAGCAAGAGTCCAAAAGTGGCAGGCTAAAACCTGGCACCTCAATCCAAGTAACTAAGTGATCTTAGTTAGTTACTTAGTTATGCCTTAAATCAAGAAATAGCTTTCTAAGGTCTACAGAGATACTCGCAGGAACTCGTCGAGCAAGCAAGAGTCCAAAAGTGGCAGGCTAAAACCTGGCACCTCAATCCAAGTAACTAAGTGATCTTAGTTAGTTACTTAGTTATGCCTTAAATCAAGAAATAGCTTTCTAAGGTCTACAGAGATACTCGCAGGAACTCGTCGAGCAAGCAAGAGTCCAAAAGTGGCAGGCTAAAACTTGGAACCTCAATCCAAGTAACTAAGTGATCTTAGTTAATTACTTAGCTATGCCTTAAATCAAGAAATAGCTTTCTAAGGTCTACAGAGATACTCGCAGGAACACCTCGAGCAAGCAAGAGTCCAAAAGTGGCAGGCTAAAACTTGGAACCTCAATCCAAGTAACTAAGTGATCTTAGTTAGTTATGCCTTAAATCAAGAAATAGCTTTCTTAGATCTACAGAGATACTCGCAGGAACACCTCGAGCAAGCAAGAGTCCAAAAGTGGCAGGCTTAAACCTGGAACCTCAATCCAAGTAACTAAGTGATCTTAGTTATGCCTTAAATCAAGAAATAGCTTTCTTAGATCTACAGAGATACTCGCAGGAACACCTCGAGCAAGCAAGAGTCCAAAAGTGGCAGGCTTAAACCTGGAACCTCAATCCAAGTAACTAAGTGATTTTAGTTAGTTATGCCTTAAATCAAGAAATAGCTTTCTAAGTTCTACAGAGATACTCGCATGAACACCTTGAGCAAGCAAGAGTCCAAAAGTGGCAGGCTAAAACCTGGAACCTCAATCCAAGTAACTTAGTGATCTTAGTTATATAGTTACGCCTTAAATCAAGAAATAGCTTTCTCAAATCTACACTCACAGGAACACCTCGAGCAAGCAAGAGTCCAAAAGTGGCAGGCTAAAACCTGGAACCTCAATCCAAGTAACTGACCTTAGTTAGTTACTTAGTTACGCCTTAAATCAAGAAATAGCTTTCTAAGTTCAACAGAGGAACACCTCGAGAAAGCAAGAGTCCAAAAGTGGCAGGCTAAAACCTGGCACCTCAATCCAAGTAACTAAGTGATCTTAGTTAGTTACTTAGTTATGCCTTAAATCAAGAAATAGCTTTCTAAGGTCTACAGAGATACTCGCAGGAACTCGTCGAGCAAGCAAGAGTCCAAAAGTGGCAGGCTAAAACTTGGAACCTCAATCCAAGTAACTAAGTGATCTTAGTTAGTTACTTAGTTATGCCTTAAATCAAGAAATAGCTTTCTAAGGTCTACAGAGATACTCGCAGGAACTCGTCGAGCAAGCAAGAGTCCAAAAGTGGCAGGCTAAAACCTGGCACCTCAATCCAAGTAACTAAGTGATCTTAGTTAGTTACTTAGTTATGCCTTAAATCAAGAAATAGCTTTCTAAGGTCTACAGAGATACTCGCAGGAACTCGTCGAGCAAGCAAGAGTCCAAAAGTGGCAGGCTAAAACTTGGAACCTCAATCCAAGTAACTAAGTGATCTTAGTTAATTACTTAGCTATGCCTTAAATCAAGAAATAGCTTTCTAAGGTCTACAGAGATACTCGCAGGAACACCTCGAGCAAGCAAGAGTCCAAAAGTGGCAGGCTAAAACTTGGAACCTCAATCCAAGTAACTAAGTGATCTTAGTTAGTTATGCCTTAAATCAAGAAATAGCTTTCTTAGATCTACAGAGATACTCGCAGGAACACCTCGAGCAAGCAAGAGTCCAAAAGTGGCAGGCTTAAACCTGGAACCTCAATCCAAGTAACTAAGTGATCTTAGTTATGCGTTAAATCAAGAAATAGCTTTCTAAGGTCTACAGAGATACTCGCAGGAACTCGTCGAGCAAGCAAGAGTCCAAAAGTGGCAGGCTAAAACTTGGAACCTCAATCCAAGTAACTAAGTGGTCTTAGTTAGTTATGCCTTAAATCAAGAAATAGCTTTCTAAGGTCTACAGAGATACTCGCAGGAACACCTCGAGCAAGCAAGAGTCCAAAAGTGGCAGCCTAATGCCTTCCCGCCATTTTCCCATGCACTTACCCGGAGAAGTCTTCACTCCGACAAGGCCTGAGGCCTTTCTCCTTCGCCTCCATTTTGAACCGGGCCTTCTTGGGATGAAACTAGGCCCAAAAAGTCCTGTTTTCGTCTCTTCTTTCTTTTAACATTCTCTTCAGTCTAATAATATTAATTAACTTAATAATATCTAAACATTGATTTACTTCTGAGGTAAACTCTAAACTATTCCAATTCTGAGGTAAAATTTACTTACTCTGAGGTAAACAAACAGCTTCTGAGGTAAACTCTAAACTGTTCTGACTCTGAGGTAAACAAAAATGGCTTCCAAAATGGAGTCTCTGTCTGAAGAGTGACAGAACTGGTCACATGACCTGTAGCCCCGCCCACAAGCTCCAACAACATAGAGTTAAGGGGGAAGCTGCATATCTATATATACATAGCCGTTTGAAAGCATTCAAATGTGAGTAGATCAATAGGTACCACTTCGGCGGGAAGGTAAAGGCGCTCGATTCAGTCATGGAGGTGTCTGTGGACAACGCCGGTTCTTCGGCTTAGCAATGGACGCCCAGAGTCGGACACGACTGTACATAATGTCAATGGAAAGCTTTACCTTTACTATAGTCAACAACAACAATAATAATATTAATAAGAAGAAGAAGAACATATTAACAACAAGAAGAACATATTATTATTATTATTATTATTATTATTGACACAACGACGTTGTATGACACAGAAAACAAGGCTTGTAGAAGGTTGCTATTTCCAACATATTATTATTATTATTACTCAACATAATAATAATAATAACATAATAATTATTATTATTATAGGAGGAGGCTTGTAGAAGGTTGCTATTTCCAACATATTATTATTATAATTACTCACCGCAAACCCAATAATAATCATGATAATGATAATAGGAGGAGGCTTGTAGAAAGTTGCTATTTCCAACATTATTATTATTATTATTATTATTATTACTACTCACCGCAACTCTATTATTATTATTATTATTATTATTATTATTATTATTATTATAGGAGGAGGCTTTTAGAATGTGGCTATTTCCAACATTTATTATTATTATTATTATTATTATTATTACTCATCGCAACACAACAACAACAATAATAATAGGAGGAGGCTTGTACAAGGTTGCTATTTCCAACATCATCATCATCATCATCATTATATTATTATTATTATTATTATTATTATTATTATTATTACTCACTGCAACCCAATAATAATAATAATTATTATTATTATAGGAGGCGGCTTGTACAAGGTTGCTATTTCCAACATATTATTATTATTATTATTATTATTATTATTATTATTATTACTCACTGCAACCCAATAATAATAATTATTATTATTATTATAGGAGGAGGCTTGTACAAGGTTGCTATTTCCAACATATTATTATTATTATTATTATTATTATATTATTATTATTATTATTATTATAAGAGGAGGCTTGTAGAAGGTGGCTATTTCCAACATATTATTATTATTATTATTATTACTCATCGCAACACAACAACAACAACAATAATAGGAGGAGGCTTGTACAAGGTTGCTATTTCCAACATCATCATCATCATCATCATCATCATCATCATCATCATTATTATTACTCACTGCAACCCAATAATAATAATAATAATAATAATTATAGGAGGGGCTTGTACAAGGTTGCTATTTTCAACATTATTATTATTATTATTGGGTTGCGGTGAGTTTCCCGGGCTGTCCGGCCATGCTCCAGAAGCACTCTCTCCTGACATTTCTCCCACATCTATGGCAGGAGATGCTCTCCTTAAGCCTCTGGTCGTTGACAAGACTATTCTAATCCCATCGAAGCCCTAAGTGATAGATGGAGGTTGTCTGTCTCAATCTGGCCCGATCGTGAGCATTGATTTCTCTCTCGTCCTCTCTTTCGACAGCGAAGCAGGATCGTTGCAGGTTCGAACGGTCACAAAAGAGCCCCAGGTTTGAGCCCCTGCACCCCCAAAAAAGTCAGGGCCTGGGGTCTGATAAATTAGTCCTATAGAAATGATTATATTAGATATTCAAAAATATTAAATTCCACTTTAATACTATGTAAGTTATTTTCTTTTCTATTTATTAAGTATTCATGGTGGAGGAGGAGGACTACATGGTTCCTGCGCTGGCTCAAATCATGACCTTCTATTTCCTTTTCTATTTATTAAGTTTTTGTGATGGAGGAGGAATAATATATGGTTCATGTGCTGGCTCAAGTCACTACTTTTTAATTTATTTCCATAGTTATAAAGAGTTTGGTGAAGGAGGAGGAATACTATATGGTTCCTGTACTGGCGCAAGTCATAACCTTTTATTTCCTTTTACATTTATATAGTATTCATGGTGGAGGAGGAATACTATACGGTTCCTGTGCTGGCTCAAGACATGACCTTTTATTACCTTTTATATTTATTAAGTATTCATGGTGGAGGAGGAATACTATACGGTTCCTACGCTGGCTCAAGTAATGACCTTTTATTCCTTTTTCTATTTATTCAGTATTCATGGTGGAGGAGGAAGACTACATCGTTCCTGCGCTGGCTCAAGTCATGACGTTTTATTTCCTTTTACATTTATATAGTATTAATCGTGGAGGAGGAATACTATATAGTTCTTGTGCTGGCTCAAGTCACTACCTTTTAATTTCTTTCCATAGAGTTTGGTAAAGGAGGAGGAAGACTATATGGTTCCTGCGCTGGCTCAAGTCATGACCTTCTATTTCCTTTTCAATTTATTAAGTTTTTATGATGGAGGAGGAATACTATATGGTTCATGTGCTGGCTCAAGTCACTGCCTTTTAATTTCTTTCCATAGTTATAGTGAGTTTGGTGAAGGAGGAGGAATACTATATGGTTCCTGCGCTGGCTCAAATCATGACCTTCTATTTCCTTTTCTATTTATAAAGTTTTTGTGATGGATGAGGAATACTATATGGTTCATGTGCTGGTTCAAGTCATGACTTTTTATTTCCTTTTCAATTTATTAAGTTTTTGTGATGGAGGAGGAATACTATATGGTTCATGTGCTGGCTCAAGTCACTAATTTTTAATTTCTTTCCATAGTTATAGAGGGTTTGGTGAAGGAGGAGGAAGACTACATGGTTCCTGCACCGGCTCAAGTCATGACCTTCTATTTCCTTTTCTATTTTTTAAGTATTCATGGAGGAGGAGGAATACTATATGGTTCCTGCGCTGGCTCAAGTCATGACCTTTTATTCCCTTTTCAATTTATTAAGTTTTTGTGATGGAGGAGGAAGACTACATGGTTCATGTGCTGGCTCAAGTCACTACCTTTTAATTTCTTTCCATAGTTATAGAAGGTTTGGTGAAGGAGGAGGAAGACTACATGGTTCCTGTGCTGGCTCAAGTCATGACCTTCTATTTTCCTTTCTATTTATTAAGTATTCATGGTGGAGGAGGAACACTATATGGTTCATGTACTGGCTCAAGTCACTATCTTTCAATTTATTTCCATAGTTATAGAGGGTTTGGTGGAGGAAGACTACATGGTTCCTGCGCTGGCTCAAGTCATAACCTTTTATTTCCTTTTACATTTATATAGTATTCATGGTGGAGGAGGAAGACTACATGGTTCCTGTGCTGGCGCAAGTCATGACTTTTTATTCCCTTTTCTATTTATTAAGTATTCATGGTGGAGGAGGAAGACTACATGGTTCCTGTGCTGGCGCAAGTCATGACTTTTTATTCCCTTTTCTATTTATTAAGTATTCATGGTGGAGGAGGAAGACTACATGGTTCATGTGCTGGCGCAAGTCATGACTTTTTATTCCCTTTTCTATTTATTAAGTATTCATGGTGGAGGAGGAAGACTACATGGTTCATGTGCTGGCGCAAGTCATGACTTTTTATTCCCTTTTCTATTTATTAAGTATTCATGGTGGAGGAGGAAGACTACATGGTTCATGTGCTGGCTCAAGTCACTAATTTTTCATTTCTTTCCATAGTTATAGAGAGTTTGGTGAAGGAGGAGGAAGACTACATGGTTCCTGCGCTGGCTCAAGACATGACCTTCTATTTCCTTTTTGATTTATTAAGTGTTTGTAGTGGAGAAGGAATACTATTCATGATGGAGGAGGAAGATTACATGGTTCCAGTGCTGGATTATTATTAGTATTAGTATTAGTATTATTACTAATTATTATTATTATTATTAGTATTATTAGTATTGTATTTATTTACAGTGCACTTTATATTTCCCGAAAGAGAGATAAATAGAAACTGGCCTGTTCTTTTCACCATTCAGATGTGTAAGAAGTAATTAAATCTTGCCGCTTTTAGTTACTTTTGGCGATTCGGAGACAAATGAGAGGTGGGAATCCATAGCCATAACTAATTACTTTTTGAAAGTAACTTCCCTGGCTCTCTCTCTGTTTCCGGCGTCACTCGAGAGAGGCCTTATTGACAGGTCCGTCTCTGGCGTCTCTGTCAATTCGAGTGTCGACATCATTAAAGCCGGCAGTGGATCTTAATTTAATGTGTTAGCTAACAGATTATTTAATTAGTTTTCGATAGGAAGGGAAAAGGCGACCGGGAAGATTTATGGAAGAAAAGGAAACAAAGGAAGGAAGGAAAAGGAAAGAAGAGGAAGAAAAGAAAGAAAAAGGAAGAAGAGGAAGGAAATGAAAGCATAGAAGGAAAAGGAAGAAGGGAAAGAAAAGAGTAAGGGAAAGAAGAGGAAAGAAGGAAGGAAAAAGAAGAAAAGGAAGGAAGGGAAAGAAGAGGAAGGAAGGAAAGAAGAAGAAGGAAGGAATGGGAAGAATAGGAAGGAAGGAAGGAAGGAAGGAAGGAAGGAAGGAAAGAAAGAAAGAAAGAAAGAAAGAAAGGAAGGAAGGAAGGAAGGAAGGAAGGAAGGAAGGAAAGAAAGAAAGAAAGAAAGAAAGAAAGAAAGAAGGAAAGAAAGAAAGAAAGAAAGAAAGAAAGGAAGGAAGGAAGGAAGGAAGGGAAAGAAGGAAGGAAAAAGCAAGAAGAAGAAGGAGATGAAGGAAAAGAAGAAGGAAAGGAGGAGGGAAGGAAAAGATTAGGGAAAGAAGAGGAAAGAAGGAAGGAAAAAGAAGAAAAGGAAGGAAGGGAAAGAAAAGAAGGAAGGAAGGAAGGATGGGAAAAGGAAAAAAGGAAGGAAGGAAGGGAAAGAAGAAGGGAGGAATGGGAAGAATAGGAAGGAAGGAAGGAAGGAAAGAAAGAAAGAAAGAAAGAAAGAAAGAAAGAAAGAAAGAAAGAAAGGGAAAGAAGGAAGGAAAAAGCAAGCAAGAAGAAGGAGATGAAGGAAAAGAAGAAGGAAAGGAGGAGGGAAGGAAAAGATTAGGGAAAGAAGAGGAAAGAAGGAAGGAAAAAGAAGAAAAGGAAGGAAGGGAAAGAAAAGAAGGAAGGAAGGAAGGATGGGAAAAGGAAAAAAGGAAGGAAGGAAGGGAAAGAAGAAGGGAGGAATGGGAAGAATAGGAAGGAAGGAAGGAAAGAAAGAAAGAAAGAAAGAAAGAAGGAGAGGGAAAGAAGGAAGGAAAAAACAACAAGAAGAAGGAGATGAAGGAAAGGAAGAAGGAAAGGAGGAGGGAAGGAAAAGATTAGGGAAAGAAGAGGAAAGAAGGAAGGAAAAAGAAGAAAAGGAAGGAAGGAAGGGAAAGAAGAGGAAAGAAAGATAGAAAGAAGGAAGGAAGGAGAAGAAAAGGAAGAAGGAAAGAAGAAGGTAAAGAAAAAAGTAAGGGAAAGAAGAGGAAAGAAAGAAGGAAAAAGAAGAAATGAAGGAAGGGAAAGAAGAGGAAAGGAAAGAAGTGAGGATGGGAAAAGGAAAAAAAGGAAAGAAGGAAGGGAAAGAAGAGGAAAGAAGGAATGGGAAGAATAGGAAGGAAAGATAGAAAGAAGGAAGGAAGGGAAAAGAAGGAAAGGAAGTAGGAAAGAAGAAGGGAAAGAAAAAGGTAAAGGAAAGAAGAGGGAAGAAGGAAGGAAGGGAAAGAAGGAATGGAAAGAATAGGAAGGAAAGAAAGAAGGAAGGAAGGGGAAAAGGAAGAAGAGGAAGGCATGAAAGCATAAGAAAGAATGGAAGAAGGAAAGAAGGAGGGAAGGGAAAAGTAAGGGAAAGAAGGAAGGGAAAAGAAGAAAAGGAAGGAAGGGAAAGAAAAGGAAAGGAAGGAAGGAAGGAAGGAAGGAAGGAAGGAAGGAAGGAAGGAAGGAAGGAAGGAAGGGAAAGAAGAAGATGGAAGGGGAAGAATAGGAAGGAAGGAAAAAGGAAGAAGAGGAAGGAAATGAAAGCATAGGAGGAAAAGGAAGAAGGAAAGAAGAAGGGAAAGAAAGTAAGGGAGAGAAAGGAGGAAGGGAAGAAGGAAGGATGAGAAAAGGAAAAAAGGAAGGAAGGAAGTGAAAGAAGAGGAAGGAAGAAGAGGAAGGAAATGAAAGCAGAAAAGAAGAAGGAAAGAAAGAAGGAAGGATGGAAGAAAACAGGAAGAAGAGGACGGGAAAGGGGGGAAAGAAGGAAGGGAAAAGGAAGAAAAGGAAGGATGGATGGAGGAACGATAGGGGAAAGGAGAAGAAAGAAGGAAAGAAGTTAAAAGAAGGAAAAGAAGGAAGGAAGGAAGGGGAAAGGAAGAAGAGAAAGGAATGGAAAGAAGGAGAAAGAAATAAATAATGAAGGAAGGGAAAAGGATGAAAAGGAGGGAAGGAAGAGAAAGGAAAGGAAGGAAAGGGAGGGAGGGAGGAAGAAAATAAAGGAAAGAAGGAGAAAGGAAGGAGAGGAAGGATGGAAGGAAGGAGAAAAGATAGGGGAAAGAAGAAGAAAGAAGGAAAGAGAAAGAAAAGAAGGGAAAGAAGGGAAAAAGAAAGAAGAGTAAAGAAGGAAGGGAAAAGGAAAGAAGATTAAAGAAAGAAGGGAGCAAAGGAGGACGGAAGGAAAAAGATAAAGGAAAGAAGAGAAAAGAAAGAAGAAGAGTTTGGCCAAAAAAGGCCAAACTACAACTCCCAGCATCCCATAGCACTGGGCCTTGGCAGTTGCATCCGGGCCCTTTGGAAACTAGGACTCCCGGGGTCCCAGGAAGGCTTTCAAGCCCCTTCCTTCTTCCTTCCTTCCTTCCTTCCTTCCTTCCTTCCTTCCTTCCTTCCTTCTTTCCCTTTCTTTTCTGCTGCAGAGGAGTGAGTCTCCATCGGCGGGGAAGCGGGTCGATGCCGGATCGATGGGCAGCCGGGTCGATGGGAGGCCCATGAGGATGGATTGGGAGCAGGATCCGGGCCCTTCCTTTGGGGGGAGGAAAGAAAAGATGGAAGAAGGAAAGGAAGGAAGGAAGGAAGGAAGGAAGAAAGAAAGAAAGAAAGAAAGAGGGAGGGAGGGAGGAAGGTAAGGAAGAGAGGAAAGGAAGGTAGGAAGAAGAAGGAAGGAAGGAAGGAAGGATGGAAGGAAGGAAGGAAGAGAGGAAGAGAGGGAGGGAGGGAGGGAGGGAGGGAGGGTGAGGAAGGAAGGAAGGAGGAAGGAAGGATGAAGAAGGAAGGAAGGAGAGGAATGAAGAGAAGAGAAGAAGGAAGAAGGAAGCAGAAGGAAGAGAGAGGAAGGAAGGAGAAAGGAGAAGGAAGAGAAGGAAGTAAGAAAGTAGAAGGAAGGTAGGAAGAGAGGGAGGGAGGGAGGGAGGGAGGAGGAGGTTGGTGGAAGGAAGGAGGAAGGAAGGAAGGAAGGAAGAGAAGGAAGGATGGAAGGAAGAAGAAGAAGGAAGAAGGAAGGATGGAAAGGATGGAAGAAGGAAGAAGGATAGGAAGGAAGGAAGGAAGGTTGGATAGGAAGGAAGGATGGGAAGGTAGATGGAAAGGAGGATAGGAAGGTAGGATGGAAGTGAAAGGAAGGATAGGTAGGAAGGAAGGATGGTTGGAAGTAGAAGATTGGTTGGTTGGATGGATGTGATTAGGTAGGATGAAGGATAGGTAATGATGTAGTTGGATTGGTAAGGTTGGATAGGAGTAGGTATGGTTGGAAGGTTGGAAGTTGGTTGGTTGGTAGGTTTGGTTGGTTGTTGGTTGTAGGTTGGATGGTTGGATAGGTTGGTATGGTTGGTTGTTTGGATGGTAGGTTGGCCGATAGGTATGGTAGGTTGGTTGGTTGGTTGGTTGATGTTGGATGGTTGGTCTGGTTGGTTGGGTTGGATGGTAGGATGGTAGTCGGTTGGTGTTGGTTGGTTCCTTGGTTGTATAGATTAGGTAG